>NW_013666669.1:220456-260206 GCF_000517525.1 Limulus polyphemus | reverse complement strand
AGTACCTTACCTTCCACATGTTTCTGTTTGTCTGTAGTACCCTACCTTCCACATGTTTCTGGTTGTCTGTAGTACCTTACCTTTCACATGTTTCTGTTTGTCTGTAGTACCTTACCTTTCACATGTTTCTGTTTGTCTGTAGTACCTTACCTTCCACATGTTTCTGTTTGTCTGTAGTGCCCAACCTTCCACATGTTTCTGTTTGTCTGTATTACCCAACCTTCCACATGTTTCTGGTTATCTGTAGTACCTTACCTTCCACATGTTTCTGTTTGTCTGTAGTACCTTACTTTTCGCATGTTTCTGTTTGTCTGTAGTACCCTACCTTCCACATGTTTCTGGTTGTCTATAAAAAGCAGTTATCAAAGTCGTAAGAGGTTCTAACACATGAAATCTATGCCACATACTACTACTGATGATTTAATGAAGAATTATTATTTTACCTTTTAATGATAAAAATGGTTGAAAACGTTTCCAAACTGCAATAAGTTTACAAAATTCCTCTTTCAGCTCGTCACAGTCTTTGAATTCATACTGAAGAGTTCCCAAATAATTTTATTTCAAGACTCGAACATGTATAGCCTAGTTTATTTCCTATGCGTGTTTCCCAAGCGTCAAACCATAAACAAAGAAACTTTTCGTCATGCAACTTTGATCCAAAATATACTGTAAGTTTCTTTATTGTGCTTTCAATAACATCAAATGTTGTCTCCTGTCTGATACCAATGTTTATAACGCCAGCATAAGAAGATAAGTCTTTGAAGATCAGTAAAATATGATATTGGTGTGAAAGAACTAATTGTATAAAGAAGGTTTGTATGGCTTATATATATAACATTTACTCGCTTTCCTGAAGCTGATCCATGACCTGCATAAATAATATGATCTTAGAGTCAGTAGACTCTATATGTATGGATGGCCAAGGTTCTCAAGAGGCTAAAAAATCAACAGTGACATAGAGTTTTACTTTAAAAGAGGATTGCCTCTCACTTCCATTTGTTTCTCTACCCAACAAGCCCAAAAACAATATAAGAAATCATCGCTAGGATACCAAACCAGAAAGTTACCAACCCACCAAATTGTTCATCTTTCTACTTGTTTCAATCGAGATAACTCTACAACTACTTTATCATTAACGTCAATTTAAACCTAAATCCACTCCGTGTCATCGCTTAGTCGTAATAACTAGTAGTGATTACAAAAAATAATAATTCTAGTGTAAACGATATTATCATTATTCGTTGAAGTTAGCTTTTTTTACAGGAATCTTGTGTTCCTTTAAAAAACTTAAGTAGAGGGCAAAACAGGAATTACTGGCCAATAATAGATAAACATTAGATTACTGTAGCATTTAGAATACTCAATGCTTTGTACACTATACAACCAGTGTCTTTAGGGAACCAACTCCTATATTATGTATGAAAATACACATAATACTAGATTTTATTACACACATTCATAGAATACACTAACTTTCAGCAGGGCAAAAACGTCACAAAATAAGTAATAAAAACATTTTGTAAATGCAAAATGATGTAGGGATGGCAGTGCCAAAAATAATTCAAACAAGAATATGGGGATGATACAGCTATACAAAAATCATTCCTACATGACTTTCAATATTAAAATTTAATGTTACACTGTAAAATACATACTTGGCATTAATATTACTACAGTTGGAAGTTATATATTCCTGGCTGTTGGTATACAGTTTGTTTACCATAATATCATGGTCATGTCTGAGTAGGCATCAATGTAATGTAACTAAGAGCCTAGGCCTTACATAGGAAAACCAAGTTGAGTCAAAACATGTCTTGACTATTACAGACTATTATAGACTCTCACTATGAAGTCGGTCGAATTGACCAACCTCGTAACCATATCACAGAGTACATTAAATTTTAATACTGAAAGTCATGTAGAGATGATCTGTGTATAGCTGTATTATCCATATTTTCTTGCCCCCTCCTCAGTGGCACAGCGGTATGTCTGCGGACTCACAACACTAGAATTCGGGTTTCGATACCCGTGATGGGCAGATCACAGATAGCCCATTGTGTAGCTTTCTCCTTAATCACTAACAAACAAACCTATTTTCTTGTTTGCGTTCTTTTTGGCACTGCCATCCCAACATAATTTTACATTTGCAGAACGTTTTTTATAGCTTGTTGATATACAATGTGTCAATCGTCTTACAATGTCCCCACCAAAACCTAATTTTTTGACTATCTTATATACTTATGGTTTATGCAATCGAATAATTTTTTTCAAGAACTAAATTTGCACTTGGTATTTTATGCTTAGTGAGAAACCGTCTGAACTGAATAATTAATTCAAAAATACAATAACAGCAACTTTTATATCCGAGAAACCGGAAGAGAAATGAACCTCATATTTAACGAACATCTTACAAGACCATCACATGCTTTTGAATATTAGAAAGAAACAACACCAGGGGCCAAATTCTCAAGAAAAAAAGTAAAGGTACTCAACTGGATAAAGTGGACCTGTTTTTGAAAAATAAAGTGCTGGTGCTAGTGCCGCTTTAAAAAATAAGTTCCGGTACTTAGTACCGGCAGAATTTTACCCCGAACAACAGATATCACTAACAACACTGTTGAAATAATCGACAGAGAACCATAAAAATAGCTGAAGCACTACTGAAAAAGTAATCAAAGTTAAAAAAGTACTGAGGAACCCCCTTTATCTATATTGATATTTTATCCACCTCAAATTTAACGACACCTGCAAACTTGTCTTCACCATGACGAGTCCATAACGTTCTCTCTAATTGAATTATCTTTTTGAATGTAACCCTTGCCTAATGATGACTCGATGGGTTGAAACCCTGTAATTATTAAAATCGTAACTTGTATACTGTACTTGCTGTTATTGTATTTTTTAATTGACTATTTGTTAATTTAGTTTATGAAATCTATAATATCACACTTAAAATGTTTATTATCACAAATGAGCCCATCTGTAACAGAGTAGGTTTCGCTCTCCTGAATCAACCGACTCAAAAAAGGTTTAATTATGTTTTTTCTGGCTATTTGATGACCATTACATAGAAGTCAAATATTCAAGGTCATCAGTTCCACGTGCCATATTTCTTGTTAATGTTAACAAGCAGCAGTTATCTCTATAAGCGTTAATGGATCATAAAGAGATTTCAATACACTGTGGTGAAATCCTTAGTTAGTTTGTTTTCCTTTTGAATACAATCTCGTATAAAAATCTATAATTATGCAACTTACTTCATTTGAATTCTGTGCCATTTCTGTTCTTCAAAGCTATTAATACAGGTTTTGTGTTCTAGACGTTTGTCCTAAGCTAAAAAAACAGAATATAGAGGTGTGAATCTCTCTAGTTCACGGTTACTTCATTTTTTAAGTAACTAGTTTTTTAACTCACTTTTGAAATAATTGAGTATGTGGTTTAATCCCTCCTTTCAAATATCCTACCACATGATA
The DNA here is from genome assembly GCF_000517525.1 of Limulus polyphemus. Classification (NCBI taxonomy): domain Eukaryota; kingdom Metazoa; phylum Arthropoda; class Merostomata; order Xiphosura; family Limulidae; genus Limulus; species Limulus polyphemus. The sequence continues at coordinate 256,733 of NW_013666669.1, read as the reverse complement.
ACACTCTTAACTTTTCTCTTGTTTGTGTTATTCGAAAATTTAATCAATTTAATTTAAATATCTGATATTTTCCAATAATTTATTAATAAAATGTCAATACAATTACGACACCAAACATTAACTATTGCTGCTTGATCAGGAACGAACGTCTTTACATGATAGGATTAACACATAACTTATTTAATCTAGCTTTTAATATTATAACTCAGTCTAAGTATTTGGATAAAGACATAGAAAAACAGTAAATAAACCAGACGGATCTAACAATTGATTTAATTTGTTAAATTCAACCTTACATTAAAAATCTCCAGATAAACACACCAACTTTTTATTTTGTATTTTACTCATCTTCTTTTCAATATAATCTAATTAATCATATACTTTTCATCACGTTGAATGTAAAATATTACTCATGGTTTGGTATTATTTCTTTCTAACATGACTTATGTAAACCTATCAACACCTCAGATCCATGATGTTGTGTGTCGTAGGAATGTGTTATATCATGCTCCCACTTTCCATAATAAAGATTAGGTCTATACATGAAAATTAGTTTCTTGAAATACAATAAAATTATGTATTATGTTCCATAATAGCCTTCTAACCACTCGGTCATTAATACATGTAGAACGCCCTCTAACATTCTGAATAATAACAAGTGTCATAGAAAAATAAAAAGCTTTAAATAAAGTTTTCAAACTACTAACATATAAACATGTTAAATTTGTAAATGTTTCACTTAAGCCTTTAGTTAAATAATTTAATGTTTTTCGTATTGTTTACCTTTAATAGAGTGGACATGGCAGATTTGAAAACTTTAATGGACTGTTAAAAGAAAAAGAGACGAAGTTTCGGCTGAATCCTTCTTCAGATCTGCTACTTACTGATAAGATGTTTTTCTATTTGATGTATTAAAACCTGTTAAATTTACCTGTATATTAAACCGGTTATATTAAGCCTGTTATATTAAATCTGTATATTAAACATGTTCTATTAAACCTGTTATATTAAGCCTGTTTTATTAATCCTGTTATATTAAGCCTCTTTTATTAAGCCTGATATATTAATCCTGTTTTATTAAAGAATCACTTCTAACTTTTTAGACAATCCTTTAAGTTTCTTTCCAAAAATCTTGATTTTGATAATAATCCTTTGAAAATCTCATCGTCGTTCTCGAGATATTTTAAATCATCAATATCATTTTACTTTAGATCACTACACAGACTTGTTTGAATATCTTCATTATGTTTTTAGTTTACTTGTGAAAAAGATACAGTTAAAAAACTGTATATTATTCTGTTTTATATTCACTAGACAGTAAACTCTAATTTAATACTATCTCTTTGGTATTTTGTAAACCAGTCCCTACCGTTTCCTTAGAAACGATCACCTAGGTTAATACTGTATGTTTATCTGGGTCTGAGATGTTTGAAACAGTTACTTTTTCTGTCATATAAATTACATCTGTTTGACTGTCTTGCTCTAAATTATAACTTCGTTTTCTTTATAACAAATTTTTCTTTAGTTGTATGGATTAGTCTTTGTTATTATTAACAACTGCAATTACGTTTTCATATTTTTGACAATTTTGTATTTGTGTATTTATTGTCGTCACATCACTATCGTCGATATATACTGACTAACTCTGTTGTTAACTGATATTGTAACTGGAAATCTCCTTGCGTTATATCTTCATTGTTGGATGTATTGTCGTCACATGACTGTGGCCGATATATTATTGACTAAATCTGTGTTAACTGATATTGTCAACTGGGAATCTCCTTGTGATATATCTTCATTGTCGCCACATAAGGAGGGACAGTACTTGAACAACCGCCTTCTCGTTCGTGTTAAAGAAAAAACAAATCGACAAAGAATTATGCGGTTAAATTAACTGATACATAGATAGATTTGGTGTACTTTAGAAACTTGCCACCACCTTTGTCCTTACATTTTTTCTTCTTCTAAAGACAAACTGTCTAGAGTGATCAAACAAACCGAACCAGAAAACCATCTTTAAAGTTGTCGAGGTTACGATTTCCTGACTAACAGCAAGTGATAAATGTACGTAGTAATTCTGTGAGAGAGAGCGTGAAAAGGTCAAAGTTTATCGTCCATGCTCAGACTATAGAAGATCGAGCGGAGGCTTGGGAGAATTTAAAGATGGAAATATTGGAAACTAGATTTGCATCGTGTCCGTTTCAAACAATTGTTACCTGGTTCTGGTTATTTATTGGATACGAAGATGTAAAACAATAAACCAACCTTTCATTGTTAAAACACCATGTAAACATTATAGACATAACACACTAGGCACAGCAGAATATACTTGTTGATAGATGTTGTTCTATAAATATCCGAATATGAGAATATAAGAATGAGTAACTAACCACTATGATTCGGTTTGGAAAAAAACGAGTTCTAAAATCCAGAAAACAGTTCACACTGACATCTACGTCTTAGTAACAAAGTAAACGTTAAGATCATATTTCACACAGTTAGGCCCATTTCAGTAGGTTAGTGTACGAGAATCGTCCCAATTTCCTGTTACGCTCACACTACCAGAACAAATGGATTGCATTTATCTAGTCGTTCTGAGCGTGTTAGAAAACAACTCTCTGCCTATCTCTTCCGATAACTTTAATTTTCCTGATATTATTCTATATTTCCAAGAGATTAATTAAGCTACAAAGTAAAAAGCAATATAAATGGAAATGAACTGATCTGAAACACACAACACAGATTTCCTAGTAATGGCCTAACGTAATCTACTACGCCAACAGATAAGGAAGTGAGTGAGAACAAACCATGTTTACCATGACAATAATACTGGCGGTTTACTTTAATGTAAAGAACGCTGAAAATTTTCCATTAGGAAAATTGCTGTTCTCAATAAACCATTCAGTATAGAAGAAAAATAAACACGCAGAGCTAAATATATTAAGGAAAGTTCGTAATCAGTACAATCTGATATTAAATATTCATTAACCCTTAAACTCCTGTTCATATAACAATATTTGCCGATGGAGTCATATTGAGAATTTTTCAATCTATAATGACATTCAATGTAAAGGATTGACTAAAACATTGGATAAGATCACATATTTACCATGTAAAATAAATAAACGGCCTCAAAAAACGTTATTAAGATAAGTTGCAATATTGACGGTATCTTTGTTTGCATATTTGTGCGTGTGTTTCTGTGAACTTTATGTTATTAGGGGTACTACATCCTCCAAAGATATGGACACACGCAATTTGCTGCTGAAATATTTTAGAAAAAAGTTTTACAATTCGATGAGAAACCAACCAGTAACTCTAGATAATTGTTCCAGACCCTGGTTGTCTAAACCATTTTATCTTAAGTTGTAAGGGCAAGGCGTGTCCTGAAAGTTCGCGTCTTGGTGTCGCAAAAATGGGTTCCACATCTTTATTGTCGTAGGTGAGTTATAAGAGTGATGGTCAAATCTCACTATTCGATGTTGGACGTCTCTTTTCAAAATTAGGGAGGAATAACATAGATATTCCTTGTGTAGCTTTGCATGAATTTCCGAAACAAACGTAATTTAGTGATGAGAGAGAATATTTAATATTAAATGAAATAACAATGAACGTTTCTTATTGTGTTTATATGGCTGAGACAGCTTCGAATCCGTTTTGATAACCAAGCATAAATTGGTCCGTCTACAGGATAGACAAGGAAGTTTGATAATGTAGACTCACATGCTTTTAAATGTTTTGATATAATAATATAGTCTCACAAGCTTATTAATGTTCTTATACAATAATGTAGTTTCACAGGACTTCAGATTTGTCTGTATATATTAGTGTGGACAGCAATGCTGAACTTCAAATTTGTCTGTATATATTAGTGTGGACAGCGATGCTGGACTTCAGATTTGTCTGTATATATTAGTGTGGACAGCGATGCTGGACTTCAGATTTGTCTGTATATATTAGTGTGGACAGCAATGCTGGACTTGTATGGTTTAGTTCTTCTTAATTGTGAATTGTATAATTGAACACTTTTGTTTGTTTATTGTTTTTGCAGCAACGCTTATGTTCTTGTCTCCCAGGCTACTTTTTTTTCTTTTTTAAAATATTTCCCACGACAAAACACCCTCTGTCCAACTTCGTAAAACTGTTTTCAAGTTAAATCCTTACATTTTTATAGCTTCATGCATCTCTAGTATGATATTATTGAAATTTAAAATCCAGGAAGAAATGTCTTTTTAGGTGGCGCTTCAATCGCTATTATGATGAAACAAACTCCAGTTTCGAGCTCGTGAGAATACAAGACCTTTTGTGAAACACAAATCAGGCAGTTTTTTTATAACCATTGAAGCTACAACCTCTTTGTGTTGGATGCTAATTATTCAATAACGTTTAAATATTCAAATAAGAATATCACGGGGGTGTTAATAGTAACCTAATAATGTGTTGATACTAAATATCAGTTATCTTCTAACTTTGTGTTTGTTAAAATAATAGTTTCAAACAACTTCCCAACGATATCTGAAAGACGTTGTTAACAGGTAATAATTCGTTGACTATTTATATACATATGGACAGCCTATGATTAAACAGGTTTAGGGCAATGACGTTTCGGCACACTAGTGTTGCCATTAACCAGTTTCAACACGAGACCTTCCCTGTCTAAAAACTTTTTCGACTACTTCTGAATGTGTAATTTCAACTTCGCGTGACTAGAGATTTTCAACCAGTAGAGATCTTGAGGAAGATTTGGGGTTTCGGTCTATTGATCGGTACAGTCTTATAACGATATTCATCTCACATCACTCTCTTGTGTTGGTTTGTTTTCCTAACAAAAACCATAAAGAAAATAAAAACCTTATCCGCTATCTAATCACAATAATAGATGTTTTACTCTTCAATACTGAAATAAATCGGTCACATCAGCAACTTTTATTAACATTCTCCTTATTTTTAAAGTTAAGATTCTAAACATTCAATTTGGCAACTTGATAAGTAAAAGTAACCACAGACTACTTTATTTACAACCGAAGGGTAACCACATGTTATTTCATTTACAACCAGATAACCAAGTGTTCAGACCTTAGTAAGACAACCAGAGGTGAATGTAAGAATACCTTGAGTACAGGTCTCGGGTTGTTTCAATACCGGTGTTGAGACCTTAGTAAGACAACCAAGGGTGAATGTATGAATACCTTGAGTACAGGTCTCGGGTTGTTTTAGTACAGATGATGAGATTTTCGTAAGGCATAACTAGACGGTAGTAAGCACTATTATTAGAGCCTTAGTAAGACGTAAGAATACAATAGTATGTACGAGAAGGAGAATAAACATTATATTTTGTTACAATACTGATGTTGAGGCTTTAGTAAGACAATAGTAGGTACGAGACTGTGAGTAGGAATCTAGATTGTTTCAATAGTAATGTTGAGACCTTAGTAACGTATAGTTGTTTAAATCTGAACTTGACATTTAGTTCGTTTACCCCGGATTTTAGAGACGTTAAGTAACGTAAAAATGTATTGATTGTTTGCTATAATTACTGTTCAGCATTATCTATCTATCTATCTCCCTCTGGCTTCGCCTTGCATAAACATTGAACAAGCGATTCTGGTCTTATAATCACGAGATAGTTATTACCCATACAGACTATTATAAGTCAAAAACTCATTATAAATTTCGCCGTGTTCGCAAAAAACCTAGGCCTACTTCCTGCCCACGTTCGTTCTAGAGTCACCTAGTACTTAAAAGCAAGTTTCGATTATGTCAAAAAAAAGGAAATTCTTCCTTCGTTTTAAACTACAGTTTTCTGGTTATCTGACTTTACTTTGAAGTTTAATAATTTGTAGATAATGTCTAAGAAGTCTACTTTTTGATAAATTCTTTGCCTGTGTGTTGAGCATTCAGATGAAAGAAAGACTTTGATTTTCTTGTTTCTCCATAGTACGAGTTGAGAAAAGCTTTGTTCCCATACGTTCTAACAAATGTAATGACTTTAATATGTTTTGTGTTGTTTTCTTTTCTTTTTTTATATAATCTGAGACCTCTGCATTCTCTAAAAAAAACTAATGACTTTTATTTATTTATAATTTTAAAATCCCCTTGTCTCTGACAAACGTAATTACTGATTTGTTGTTGAATTTCAGAACGTCGTTACCTTCGAGTTCTCTGACAAACGTAATGATTTTGATTTGTTTGTTTATAAATTGAGAACGTGTTTTCCCCTGTACAAACTGACAAACATAATAACTGCTTGTTTTACAATATTTACATCAAGTAAATTGTGTATAAAGTCACTAAAATGTCTATTGGTTGATTAACAACAAGTAGGATTTGTAAATCAAAATTTTAACCAATAGTCACTTAGAAATCACACAGAAGTAAACTTCAAGGAAATAGCGACACTGAATGGCGGTAAAACTATGGTTGTTTAGAACAACAGGTTTGGTCTCCATCCATCAAACCTAAACTGGTTATGTATTTTGTGAGAGAAAGGCTAATGATTGATGTAAATATGCCCATTTTCCCTCTTTAACCAAAGTGCACGTCCCAGCAACAGTCAGCTTCGTTTACTCAGCGATAAAACACTAAACAACGGTCCAATAAATTAACGCAAAGCTTGAACGATATGGATACAACGGTAACGAACTTACAATTCCAAAGAAAAGTACACAAGTGACGTAAGGGAGACTTTTATATTGTTGCGCCATGGCGTGTAGGATTACGTAATGCTTAATGTCTACTATAATAATTAACGTTATGTGTTTAAAAAGTTCTTTCTTTTTATCAGTGAACTTTTCCCCCGGTTTTGAAGCTAACAGAACCAAACTTGGGAGGCGGACTAGTGGTGGTTCGGTGGTTATCCTTATTTATATCCCCCCCCCCATCCAAGGCATGATATGGGTATAAGAGTGGGTTTTTAGGGTCTCTGAGCCAAATCGGACATCGGATTTTATGTTACTTGTCTCCTGTAATACCTGAGCGCCATGTCTGAAATTGTGTTTATAACTTCATCTGAAAACTACCGGGAACAAACGTGGCACACGTGCTCATTGGTACGCTTAAGTCCCCAAGAGTCATGATAGGAGCGTGGGGTGTTTATGATAATCTATGTAAACTAACTTGTCCATAGGTTGATACTAAAACGATTTTGAACTGCCAGTAAAGTACATTTCGCCACATCAGCTCATGCCCTTTCTGACCACAGCGCATCTTGACAATAATTCTGCAGCGTAAGTTATCATGGCTCCACCTTTATGCTTTCATGTCCGAACCACCCTATTCTTTCCTACTGCCTTTCCATAATCCATCTAGTGTATGAGGACGACGGTTTCATAGCGCTCGTTTGAACAATCCGATTGTACAGAAATAAATACATTTGGTTGGTATGTCGTCGTATTGAATAACAGTAATACCTTTTTTTTATTCTCCAGCTACTTCAGTTATGCGCCAGTTGAATGAATATATCGTGAAAATAGTTTGTGTACACATAATTTGTTTCACTTTTAGAGACGGAAATTCTTCTTGATCATGTTGTGTACTGTTGCCTAAACCAAGTGGACTGCTTTTGCCACTAACATTTGTGTTCGTGGATCCCCACTTTTTATAGGACTCTGCACTTTATTTACCATGGCTGAGGTACGACTTGTTACAAGTCTCTTTCTGGTTGGTCCTGGTGTCCTAAGTTGGTCCATATTTATTTGTTTTCCAATGCCATTAAGTATAAGGGATATTCGTGTCCTAGAAATTCTAAATAATCTTTCCGAACTAACCTTTATGATTCGAGAGATTAAATGTCTTGGGTCGGAAAAAGGCTTTTAGGTACCGTTTCCAAAATCCATCAATTTTCGGTGGCATCACACTACCTACAAAATGCCATATATGTTAAAATACAGTTCTGATACAATTTGTTCCACCGCGACTTTATATATAGTCGTTGTTGTCACGTTACTTATTTGTTTAATATAATGTACTCAATCCTCTGTAGAAAAACGTATGCCAGTATGTTTAATGGCGGCTTTGCTTAATGCAAGCGTTTACTTAAAAATTCACAGGCTAATTTTTTGTTAAGAATTTCCTCGCAAAGCAACACAAGGGCTATCTACTTTACCCCTCTCTAAATTTGAAATGATAAACTAGGTGTAAGGCAACTATACAACAGCACCCACCGCCAACTCTTTGACGTCTATTGTTAATATCTTTAAAATAATTATTTGAATTTATAAAAGCATGCAGAAGATGTGTGTGTAAGATTTTCCATATTTAACTTTGACAATAAAACAATAAAGCTTTTTAAACAGAAAATATGAAGAATTTGTAAATATTCTGAGGCACATGAAAAGTTTTTAATGGTTTTATTTATTTATTTTTTAAATTCAGCATGCCATTTTCACAAAATCTGCTTTTTGTTTCCATGGTAACAAACGGTCGTTTGGGTACTTTGAGTTGGTAATAACGTCGTTTTATTAAAAATAAGACATCCAATTCTTTATCTATGTTCTGAAACTTTTTCGCGAGATGCTGTCACTAACAAATTTATTCCAGTCCCTAGAGCCATTCCTACTAAATATAGTACTGCAATATGAATTTCATTAGCTTTTGAGGTAACGAACAGAGACGTCTAAGTCTCAGCATCTGTTTTGTTAGCTTAAATTTGTGAGGGTTTGAGGGTTGGATTTGAGAACAGTGTTCATGGCCGTTTCCTGTTATTACACATCTGAGCTTGTTGTCTTTACAAACTCATAAATAGAAGTAGAGTCAAAGACCAAAAATAAACTAAAATGTGCTCTTTCTTCTGGAAAAAAATGTACATAATGTTTCAACTAGTCAATCAATTAGAAACTTGAAATACACCGGACGAGAGAATATAAACATTGAACAGCAAGAGCATGGAATTTTATTTTTACAAAACTTTCCTATCAAACATAATTTTAATCATTATAATAAATAATCTATTTTAAATTAAATTTCAGACTCCGTTTTTAAATCAGGATCTGAATCTTCAATTTCTCAAGTTAGTTTTGTTAATTCTTTCGTATTTTTCATTTTAAACCAAAACCATATTGGGCTGTCTGCTGTTTCCACTGTGAGCAATCGAACCTCGGGTCGTAGTTGTACGTCCGTAAGCATACTGCTGCCCCACTGATGGACATTCTTACGTATTACTCGTACATCTTATATCTATACTTCTTAAACATATTTCTTTCATAATGGCAACGATTTGGCTGAAACTCAGTGATTCTACCTTAAATCTCAAAGGTTATTATCAAGTTTTAAGAAAAAGAACTTCAGCAAGGTTGACAAATATTTCATTAAAGTTTATAATAAGAACTTTAAGATGAACTTAGAAGAACATAAAATATTTTATTAAGATATTTTAAAAGCTAATGCACCATTTAAATCTGATTCATGTGGTTTAGAGAATTAACAAGGATTTCACCCGGGACTCACAAAAACCTGCTACCTTGATTTGGAACATTAATAAAATTTTCATTTAAGATGTCAGGTTGCAACAACAAAAACTCCCGCTCCGTACTTTGGAGCCATAGGTGGGTTATAAGAGTAAGTGCTAAATCCCGCTATTCCTTTAGAGCTTAACAAAATTCAACAAACAAAGAAACATAATTCTGTTACTCAAAAGTTTTCAGTCAACATTCTTCTCTCAAATAAACCAAAACTGGTTAAAATGTTTACATAACAACCACTTATTTTAACATATCAAATAATAATTATTAGTTACATAACAACCACTTATTATAACATGTCAGATAATATTTAGTAGTTACATAACAACGTGTTATGGTATGTCAAATAGTAACGTTAAATAATTTTACAATTTAGTAGATGACTTTATGACTGATTTTGTTTGGATATCTGTAAAGACACTAAGTATGTGAACTATGAAGACACTAAGTATCTGAACTATAAAGACACGAATTATCTGAACTATGAAGACACTAAGTATCTGAACTATGAAGACACTAAGTATCTGAACTATAAAGACACGAATTATCTGAACTATAAAGACACGAATTATCTGAACTATGAAGACACTAGGTATCTGATCTATGACGACACTAATTATCTGAACTATGAAGACACTAAGTATCTGAACTATGAAGACACTAAGTATCTGAACTATGAAGACATTAGGTATCTGAACTATGAAGACACTAAGTATCTGAACTATGACGACGCTAAGTATCTGAACTATGAAGACACTGGGTATCTGAAATATATAAAGACACTAATTATCTGAACTATGAAGACACTAAGTATCTGAAATATAAAGACACTAATTATCTGAACTATGAAGACACTAATTATCTGAACTATGAAGACAGTAAGTATCTGAAATATAATCACATTAAGTATCTGAACTATGAAGATACTAGGTATCTGAAATATAAAGACACTAAGTATCTGAACTATTAAGACACTAATTATCAAAATTATGAAGACACTAAATATCTGAACTATGAAGACACTAAGTATCTGAAATATAAAGACACTAAATATCAAAACTATGAAGACACTAAGTATCTGGAGTTTTGAAATCATTTTCAGTTCAACAATTTTGTTTCTTTTTTATGCCATCCTTTCAGTGGAGAAAAAACGGTAAGTCTGCGGACATATAACGCTAGAAATCGGGTTTCGATGCCTGTGATAGGCACAGCACAGATAGCTCATTGTGTAGCTTTGTTCTTAACTACAAACAATATCTTTTTATTATTTTAAACTGTCTTTACAAACTAAGATATGTAATTTTTAGGTTTAAGCGATGATTTAACAAGACTTCTTATATTTCTAAACACTTGAACAGACCAAGAATGGTCTGTGGTTTTTCTTATTTCACACTAGGAAGAAATAATAATTTAAGCTGTGGTTTGATAACAATTTTACTCCAAATTTTGGCCCGCCTAATATTTACATTTTGTAGATTTTTGAATCATGGGACAAAGTTATAATTGTATTTTATAAACATTTTATTTTAAACTACATCAGATTAAGAAATATGTGGAACATTTCAACGAGAAAAAATAACTGGATGTTTTATTTTAATATCTGTTTATCGGCATATGAACTTATTCAGTCGTGAGAAATAACTTCGTTTCTTTTAGAGAGTGGGCAGACTTTGGACTTTTAAACTACACCTATAAAACTTATTGTGTTTTCAAAACCCACAAACAAAATAAGTCATTGTAAAGAACACGTGCAGTCTATTAATACTAAATATACTGATGTTTAATTCTCGTCTTTTGTTGCACATCTCTGGGACTCTATTATTCAGACTTAGTTGTTTAGAACATCCCACGTATACATAATCATCTAATCACCAGGTGACGTGTTACTACTACCCTCTTCCATTACAATGCGCATGTGTAAATTAGGTTAAAGCACATGAACATGTTTCTATAGAAGAAGATTATAAATTTTACACAGTGTTTTCTCCTTTGACATTCCTTCTCATTAAAGCTAGTATTATGAAATAATTCATACTTACTGCTTCTCCCAGCAGAACACGCGCATATTTTATTTATTTATCGCCGGCTTTAAGGGACTTAATGGTCTCTTCGGTGTCCAACACTTTCATACATCTGCTACTTTATATATTTATATAAAATTGATGAAAAAGAGCGGATGTTTAAGTTATTAATCTAGGCTCCAGTTTGCAGTTGTGGGATTATTTGATTGTAAACTTTTCTTTTTTGATGCTCAAGTAAATAGGTCTATCCCTTGTTTTATTTTACATTTAATGTAAGTATGATTCACAAAAAATGAAAAGGTCATGAAGCAACTACATTTATCCTAGCGAGCCTTCAAGAACTTGCTTTCTAAGTAAAATATTCATTTATAACTTTTAAAAAATCGTCTATTCGAAGTGCTATTATAAAAGAAGATTCTGCCTCTCTAGTGTAACGACATCCATTCGCTGTTAATAACACAAATAAAGAATATGTCAAAGCGTCAGAAAAACGATAACACCCTTTTATAACACAAAATGCTATCTGACGGTAAATATATTTGAGGAATGAAATGTCAATATTTTTATAATCTTTTTAGTAGTGAGTTTCTAAAGGTCGTTACAGTTCGTTTTGCTCCTTATAAATTTACATACTCTTTTATTAAGTTGACAGTTATTTAAATATAATTGAAATTATGACATAAAAAATAAAATTGCTCCTGCAAAACCTGTTTGTCAAAGAAAATTATATATCAAGCAGTATAAAGAGAAATAGAAAGTCAAAGTAACGCTAAATTAGCATAACCGCTGAAGTGAGTACCATATGTAATCTAAACCTTTAATATATATATATATATATAGGTTAAACTGTGTGTCGTCTAAAATACATAAATATACAGATAAAGGTCATAAGAAATAATTGTCTGTGATAAATTGTGATTGCATCGTATATAAAATGAATACAGAGGGCTGAGTACGTTATAGTGAAACGGTTTTGGAGCCTCATTATATCGTTTTAATTAATGTCATTACGTCCGATCATGTTCTATCTTACTACTGTGCATCTTGTCAATAGCCCTGCGGCGTAATTTCCATTGCAAAGTGATCTTTCGTAAGGTTTTCATGACCAAATCACACCTCACCTCTCTGCTTATTTTTTATAATCCATTTCGCGTACGAGGACGACGAAATCCTAGCACCCGTTTCAACAGTTATCGCAAAGAAGTCCATAGGCATTGTGACCGATGTCTTGCCCAGAATTTCTTCATAAGGAATAGCATGAACACTTCTTTCATTCTACAACTGTAAGGTGGCGACGGTTGAACGGGGGGTATGGCTAGAGCCCTTATCTTAGTGAGCCCATGCTCTGTTGTCCTTGGTTCCAGATCCTTCTAGATTATATTGTGTGTTAGTGTCTGAGATATGTTGGTGACTTTTGCCTCTGATCCATATTTGTTTTTCGAATGCCATTAAGTACAAGAGATTTAACCGTCTTAGAGATTCTAAATCCCCCAATCTGAACACGTCTTTATGATCTGAGTGTGTGACTATTTGCGTCCGAAAGGGCTGTTATACACTCTTCCCAAAAGCGATCAGTTTCCAGTGGCATCACACTACCTACGCCAAGCAACGTCAAAGTGTAGTTCTTATACACTCCGTCCACCGCGACTTTATATCAGTTGTTGTCACGTGATTTTCTGATTTGCATACCCAGAATCGTTTTAATATAACCTACTCAACTCGTTGCATAAGTATTAAACAGTGTACCCGATAGCATTTAATTGCTAAACGTTTTACTAAATAAGAAATATATATATAAAGAAATAAAAAACAAGTATTTTTATTCTGAGAAGTAATTGTTAAATTTTGCACGAGATGAGTCATCACTACTCTTGTAGGGTTGGATGCAGAAGATTTATCTTGTAACAGTTTGGTTTCTATGTTTGGAAGGATAACTTAGAGTTTGGTCATCGTCTGACTGACGCGAGCGTGGGTGTATCTTGTTATCGAAGGCGTTCTGAGTCTTCCTGACTGCTTTTGGTGTATGACGGTTACGCGTAATACAAGAATGTGACGTCATTGAAAACCTTTTCAATTTCTTAGATTGGCACAAAAGTGTAATTTCTTAATATTTTTAGGGTTGTTTTTTTATTTTTATCTAAAACTTTTCGTGATTCGCTATAAAATACGAAATGATTGAAACCTAATATGGACTTTTCTATTTTGAAAATACCATAGGCTATGACTGAAGATAATTAAATTTAGGAGTGGGCACCGACGATTGGGGGCACTTATTTGTTCTGTTAACCGTGAATATTAAATTCAAAACAGAAATTTTCCATGATTGTATGAATTTGTTTTAACTGAAAAGTTGACTTTCTACTACAGATTGTAGGAACTTTCTTATATTGAAACGTTGACTCTCTACTACAGATTGTAGGAACTTTCTTATATTGAAACGTTGACTCTCTACTACAGATTGTACAAGTTTGTTTTAACTGAAAAGTTGACTTTCTACTACAGATTGTAGGAACTTTCTTTTACTGGAAGTTGACTCTCTACTACAGATTGTACGAATTTTCTTATATTGAAACGTTGACTCTCTACTACAGATTGTACAAATTTTCTTATATTGAAACGTTGACTCTCTAATACAGATTGTACAAATTTTCTTATATTGAAACGTTGACTCTCTACTACAGATTGTACGAATTTTCTTATATTGAAAAGTTGACTCTCTACTACAGATTGTACGAATTTTCTTATATTGAAAAGTTGACTCTCTACTACAGATTGTACAAGTTTTCTTTTGCCGAAAAGTTTAATTTCAGCTATAATATTTTACACTAAAAGTTATTATGGTGTGTACGCATTTTACAAGTCAGCGAAGAATTATTACAAGTACATTTGTCATATCCATTGCCGACGACGCGTTTCGCTCAACCTGGAGCTCGGATGAGATACAACAAAACAGTAGTGGTCGGAATACTATTTATATAAACCATTTGATACAATAACAGTTGTTAGGATGTGTACGCCTTTTACAAGTCGATGACGGATGATTACAATTTCATTTGTCATAAGACGTTAGAATCAGGCGTAATACATTTTTAAACATCACATTCTTAATCAAGACCCTCAGGGATTTTCAAATGTAACTGCAATCCAAATAACTCGTTACATCCATAGCACACAAGTCTCTTAATATTGTTCTTTCATTAATGTTTAACTGGTTAATTTCAAAAATCATACGAGTGTTTTTACTGAATGACATAACTGTTTTGTGCACTAATGGCACTCTAGAAATTTGCTGCTCTGCATTAATGTTTCTCTTAAGTGTCCCATATTAAATAACTCTAGGACTCGGTTCTAGTCTCAAAATTAAATTTTAAAACGATAATAGTTCAATTAGGTTTACACTAAATCGCATGTAAACATGCTTTTATGTTGCTATGTTTATTACTTTGTTAATCGCCCGTGTATTAGATACCACAAACATGCGTTTTTTACACCAGTATTTCCTGTAGGATTCACGATAACACTAATTTGTATCTATGTTCAAGTAAAAAATATCACGTAACAATGCTGTAAGTTGTGCTAAGCATGATGACAGATCATGATGGTGGTTGATGGACATTCGTCTAGAATAAGGTGAGAAAATACGTCATAGGACATAAATCAGTGAGAAAACATATATCAAAATCATCATTGAACAGAGTAGTATGGTTAGAATAGAAAATATATGTTATAAATGACATTTGGTAGAGTAGGGTGGTGGGAAAATATAATAGAAATGTCATTCAATTGAGTAGGCATCTAGCGGTGATAAAATATGTTAAATTGGTTTTCAGTGGAGCGCGACATCTAGCGGTGAGAAAAGAGTTTAAAACGTCATTCCGTGGAGTAAAGCATCAAATTTAAGTTAGAATACAAAGCTTCTTCTCAGTTGTTGAGTATTAAAACTTGGCTAATAGTTCGATAAAGGAAGTTTAAATGAGCACTGCTCTCTGGACATCAAGGTCATTGTCCAAGTAATTTTAAACCTTAATTTCTCTAGAATAACTATGTATTCAGTATTTCGTAATGTTAAAGAAGGTATGTTTGTTATTCTAAGAATCCGTGAATGAAACAAAAGGAGACTATAATATGTAATATATCTGCTATATCCAGTACTAATTTAATCTTTAGCTCAGTAACAAGGTCAGCTAAGATACGATATATGCAGGCGCTAGATATATCAATTTTATTGACTAACAACTGTTAGGGTGGGAATCAGATTAAGCAAGTGAATGGTAATTATTATCAATTTTATTTAAGTCATTTACAAGTCAGATTTTGGGGTAAGAATTATCATTAGTTACTTTAACACTGTTTACTTTGTTCTGTTATAGCACACCTGCTAAAGCTTTGTGACGTCTAATTTTGAACTGTGGAAAAGAGGGAAGGTAATCAACCAGCAGCACCCACTGCTAACTCTTGGGCTACTCTTTCACTAACGAGCAGTGGTATTGACTACATTATAACGTCCCCACGTTCGGTCACACGACACACATAGCGCCCTAACTAAAATAGAGGAATATAGGTTGTGATTGTGCTTTGTGATTTAACTTAGGAAAACTCTTAGTATTGGATATATCAATCCCTGCCACAAGTTCTTGGTATTGGATATATCGATCCCTGCCACAAGTTCTTAGTATTGGATATATCAATCCCTGCCACAAGTTCTTGGTATTGGATATATCAATCCCTGCCACAAGTTCTTAGTATTGAATACTTAGATCTCCCTCCCTTTTTTCTAGAAGTACTTTAAATACCTCTCACGCCAAGAACAATCAAAATTCTTTTAATTTTTGAGCACACAAGGTCTTTAATCCCAAATCCCTAACACAATAATGACTGTTTGCACGCAACGTTACAAAACTTTCCGTTAAAAATTCATCGCCGCCATATTGGACGTCAAATATTCCCTTCTAGCACTGAACAGCAGTCCATACCAATACAAAATACGAATATTTATAGCTCTGGAGCCAGGTGTGAAAGAAAAGAGTCGAAGGCTATTCGTTTTCCAGATATACGTTTCTTTATGCACATCGCTGAGGTACCCCGACATGTCAGCGGTAAGTTTACGGACTTACAGCGCTAAAATACGGAATTCGATTCCTCGTGGTGGTCAGAGCGCATACAAGCCTTTGCGTAGTTTTGCGTTAAGACAAACACCAATCATAGCCAGGTGGTTAGGGCACTCGACTCGCAATCTAAGGGTCGCTGGTTCGAATCCCAGTCACACTAAACATGCCTGCCCTTTTTCAGCCGTGGGAGCGTTATAATGTTACGGTCAATTCCACTATTCGTTGGTAAAAGAGTAGCCCAAGAGTTGGCGGTGGGTGGTGATGACTAGCTGCCTTCCCTCTAGTCTTACACTGCTAAATTAGGGATGGCTAGCGCAGATAGCCCTCGTGTAGCTTTGCGCAAAATTCAAAAACAAACAAACACTAATAAAATGAGAACGTCACATACTACGATACTAGAAGGCAAAGTTATCATTTTCCACCAAAGCCGATTGTAAGCATCTGACGTCCAATATGGCGGAGTAAGCTACAAACCACATGACTTTTTGACGTCAATGCAAGACCTCTATAGGGGTACAACATACGACACGAATAGAGTGCTTTAATATATATATATATACGTGTGTGTTCGTCTCGCAATATATAGACAAAATCTTTCGTATCTAATACATATGTTGGAACAAGTTTTAAAAAAATATTCTAATAGATTGTCTAAGAACGAAGAAATAATACGTTTTGTGGGTGGTCCATATGACGAAATAATTTCCCTTATTGGCTTTTTTTTATGGCTCTTGTGGTTCCGTATACTTGTATTTGGAAGCACATGCTAATACAATAGTAAACAAACAAAGAATGATCAATAGGTTAACGAAAAATATTTTATGCAGAAAACGCTTGTCTGTCTTCTGTATAGCTCAGTTTATTTTAAGTAGCTCAGTGCATTAGGCGTTTATTTTGATGAAACAATCTAAATAAAACATGTTCAATGAACACATGAGGTTTCTATTTGGATGAAAAGATCTAGACGAAACGTGGTCAGTCAACAACTCAGGCATTTATTTAGTTGAAAGTTTTGGATGAATCGTGGTCAGCTTAGGCTTCTGGGTTGATGAAAAAAATCTTAATAAAACACAATTTAGCTTAGTCTTGAACTTCAATGAATTGATGAAATAAAATATAGATAACAGGGTGGCCAAATGATTTATTTAATACAAGTTAGAATACATCTTAAATTTATTCATTTTAGTTTATCTACGATCATTCAGGTAATTGTAATTCATTAGACTCCTATTATATGTATAGAACATTTTAAATAAAAGAAACACAGGCACGACCTGCAAGCTGTCAAAGGTTTAACATTATGAATTTATCCATTGTAATGGTAGGCCTAAAAAAGCTCTGAGGGGTCTAATTTCTAACAACTCTTCGCTATTTAGTAAAGCAAAATATACCAAATGCATTTTAATTTTTATCTTCAAAGCTTTTTCTAAGGATTTCTTTCAACTACACAATTATATATTAGCTTCATAATTTTTTAATGCATGACGCCTTATTGCACCTCATGTATACAGAACGAACCTTACTAGCGTAACTGATAGTAACCTTTAAAATATTTTCGTATAGCGACATCTGTTGACAATATATGTCAAAAGGCAAATCAGAAAAGACGGACAAAATCCGTTTTTTTGATAACTACCGAAATCTAGAAAGCACTCAAACAACCTAAACTTTAGTTCGTTTTATCTAAACGAAGAACGTTCTAGCTACAAATTATTTTCGCTTTTACTCTGCTTTGAAAATGTTTTTATTACCTGTATATATTATTTACAACATCAATACAATCGTATCCTCTAGAAAATGTACAGTTGTGATCAGAGGCGTAGCGCAGTATGTGTTGCACCTCCCCTGTAAATTTTCCCATTTGGCCCCCTTCATATTCGATTTATTATAGCGCTATGGGCCCATATTTAGCGTGCTCCCACGCACCACACCGCGCAGTCAGTTGGTTACTGCCCTGGGTGTGATACTAAGGTTCATTGATGTCAAATAGAAAAGCCATAAGTTTCCAAAAAAGTGCAACAGCAAGAGAAATCAAAAGACAGAACTCTAAAAATACCCGACTTCTATCACATGACAAAGCAAAGACATCCCATAAATGTACAGGTTACATATTTTTAACCAATGGTTTACACGCAATCGTAAGCTAAGCCATTTGAACAATTATTTGTATTGCCTGTTTGAAATTACTACCTTCCAAGAAGTCCATAAAGAAACACATACACGCTAGCTCGAGGCTTAAGAACAACGGTTGCAGTGTATTACCTTTACCTGTGTAAAAGGATTAGCACATGTTTCCGATCTTGTGACATTCGATCAATACGTGAATACGCCTCAATAGAAATGAATTCAACACTAATTATGGAAATATGAAATTCACGACTACTTCAGTCATTATACAGGACAAATGACATAATCAACTTGATATCACAGAAAAGAGGGTCATCCTATGACTGTTTTCTCACCCAGCTAGAATATCGATGTCTAAAGTATGAAAAACAAACACTACAGAATCTGTGTGCAAAAACAGTGACAACGGATATGCAGGGATGTATAGTTTCTAGAAGTTGCCAAATACAGGAAAAAATTTGTGTCACGGACAACTAAAATCCTCTGGACATCTTGAGGGAAGAATGCATCATCACAGCCAACTAACAACTATCTTGAGGGAAGGATACATTATCACAGCCAACTAACAACCATCTGGAGGGAAAGATACATCATCATAGACAACTAACAACCATCTTGAGGGAAGGATTCATCAGCACAACCAACTAAAAACCATCTGGAGGGAAGGACTCGTCAACACAGCAACTAAGAACTATCTTGATTAAGATCTCGAAATTCATCAGAACACAAACATACAAGAATGCATGTAACAAGTGTCACGCGAGTTGAACTAACAAATACTATTAACTCCAAAGAGAGTGATAATCCCAGTAAGAGACAAGTAACATTCAAACAATAATTTTTAAAGCAATATCAACAAGTTTTTACTTTATTTATTCAACTTTAGAGTTCAGCTACGTTAAAAAAATAAAGAAGCTAAAAAGTTTCAGATGATCAAATATCCAATCAGCACATGTTGTTTGTTATGATAAAGAACTAAGTATTTTTATAGGTTATGAACAAAATTACAAATGTGGTTCCTGGAAACAGTGTCACCTATATTTTGCATTCATTTTCCAAAGATCGTCAACTTTGTATCATTTATTTTTCTGTTTATTGACGGGGAGAAATTCCAACATTATATACAAGATTTGTGCTCATAATTTTCGTTTATTGACGTTTAAAGAACAAAAATATTTTTGTGATAACCCAGACATTCCATTCGGCACACAAGTATAATTTCAGAGGGATAATCAACGATAATTTATAAAATATAAATTATTACTAAACCTTCCATTTGTGTCTTATATCCTTCCCACACGAGGTCACAAAAAGATAATCATCTAAGCCACTAAATCACTATAGGAATATTACAAACGCTCCTATAATACCAACAGAAAACGTCAAAAACGTTAACACTTCGATGCCACTTTTACGAAAAATGAACAAAAGGAGAAAATGTGTTTTATATACATTACAAGAATCCAGTCAGCTAGCTACTAAACAAATTTCACCATCATAATATTATTAAAAACAATTCGGTGCATTTCATATTATACACTAGGTGGCTAGTACTGTATAACACACTGTTTTAGATAACTACTATAGGTGTGTACATACAAAAATGGTTCAAACAAATAAGGTCAGAAGTTACAAAAATTACATTAACACAACCGTATCGAGTCAAGCACGTTTATTAAGCAGTTTGCTTGACTATTGCTTATACACAAGCTCTCAGTTTTCATTATTATATTATAATTTATTATAACTTATCAAAAAAGACGTTTTGTTATAGGTACTGCACTTGTAGCTCTCGATGTTTGGAGTCGCCATATTTTTTCTGAGTGAGGCCAATAAAACGGATGACAGAATTGTGTGCTTTAGAGTATTCCAATAGAAGACAATAAAATAGATGATAGACTTCTGTATGCTTCAGAATATTCTAGCAGACAGAAGTCTATTATCTGTTTTATTGTTTTTTTCCAATACTCTACAGCAGACAGAAGTCTATCATCTGTTTTATTGTCTTCTACTGGAATACTCTACAGCAGACAGAAGTCTATTATCTGTTTTATTGTATTGTATTGGAATACTCTACAGCCAACAGAAGTCTGTCATCTGTTTTCTACTGGAATACTCTACAGCAGATAGAAGTCTATCATCTGTTGTATTGTCTTGTATTGGAATACTCTACAGCAGACAGAAGTCTATCATCTGTTTTATTGTCTTGTATTGGAATACTCTACCCAGTAGAAGACAATAATAGACTTCTATCTGCTGTAGAGTATTCCAATACAAGACAATAAAACAGATGATAGACTTCTGTTGGCTGTAGAGTATTCCAATAGAAGACAATAAAACAGATGATAGACTTCTGTCTGCTGTAGAGTATTCCAGTAGAAAACAGATGATAGACTTCTGTATGCTTTAGAATATTCTAGTAAAAACCAATAAAAT
This sequence comes from Limulus polyphemus, assembly GCF_000517525.1. Classification (NCBI taxonomy): domain Eukaryota; kingdom Metazoa; phylum Arthropoda; class Merostomata; order Xiphosura; family Limulidae; genus Limulus; species Limulus polyphemus. Next base: position 235,583 of record NW_013666669.1, on the reverse strand, counting down.
AGACAACAGACTTCTCCTGTCAAGACAAAAAAAAATACAATCACCCCCACATTTGCTCCTATCCTGCTTTATCACTTGTCATTGAATTTATACTCATGTAATTCTGGGCATATCAACTGGTGATTAGTAGCTATTTATGACAATTTTAATGTTTATCATAGTTGTTTTATCGTCAAGAGACTTTGAAAACTGCATCCTTCAAACTCAAAGTTTAATATTACAAAAACGACTACAAATTAGTACACTTGTAGCACAATAAATATACTTTGTATTACTCGAGAGTCATGTGATGTATACATTCAATTATGTTGTTGCTTTCAGTAAAAACCAAGTTACTACAAAATTGACACACTACCAATAACATATTTAATGCTACATCAAATACTGATTAACAACTATAGTTACAGCAATGGTGTTAGTGAACACAACATCATTACCCAAATTTATACAAATAAATCAGATGAAAAAGTCAAAAATGTACAAACACAATTTACAAAAACTGTCCTACATTAAACTGTATTTTTCTCTCATCCAGATGAATCTATACTGTGGCAAACCTTTCCATATTTAGTATTAACTTGTCTCTTTGATAATCTCTTTGTTCTTAGTGTCTTAATCCACATACAATCTACAATTTTCTGCTTACAATCTAACAATCAACGTAAATCTTGACTGTAAAATATTTTTAATGAAATAAAAATCAGATTGCAGAAAATGTATTATGGTTACGAATGGCTGCATATCGGTAAAGTTGTACATGTGTATTCTGTATTTCACTTCAGGTCACTATTCACAACATGACTTTCTTCACAACCTGCGATAAGTCATTCCACTGTACGTACATGTGTATTCTTTATTTCACTTCAGGTCACTACTCACAACATGACTTTCTTCACAACCTGTGATAAGTCATTCCACTGTATATATGTGTGGATTCTGTATTTCACTTCAGGTTACTATTCACAACATGACTTTCTTCACAACCTCAGATAAGTCATTCCACTGTACGTACATGTGTATTCTGTATTTCACTTCAGGTCACTATTCACAACATGACTTTCTTCACAACCTGTGATAAGTCATTCCACTGTATGTACATGTGTATTCTATATTTCACTTCAGGTCACTACTCACAACATGACTTTCTTCACAACCTGCAATAAGTCACTCCACTGTACGTACATGTGTATTCTGTATTTCACTTCAGGTCAATATTTACAACATGACTTTCTTCACAACCTGTGATAAGTCATTCCACTGTACGTACATGTGTATTCTGTATTTCACTTCAGGTCAATATTTACAACATGACTTTCTTCACAACCTGTGATAAGTCATTCCACTGTATATACATGTGTATTCTGTATTTCACTTCAGGTCAAGTTTAGTGTTGCAGTTTTTCAATGTAACTGAAAACTATTTATAACAAGATTATATTGTTGTTAATGAAAACATAATAATAAAAACATGTTCTGAATTTATTTTATAATCACACAGAACTAAAACACTTCTTGAGAAAATTTCATTTCAAATTTGAAGCTTGTCAAGGCAATGTGTCTTGAATTTACTAAATGCACACAAAGTAGCTTTGAATAACTTTACCTTCTTTATAACAAAGATGAATGTCACTGTTTTTCTACTTTCTCTTCACTTTTTTGTCCATTTTCTTGTACACTGATTTCATCTTCAGCTTTATTGTTAGTACTTGCTCCAGTTTGCTGAACGCTGGATTTGGAGATAGCATGATCTCCATTTTTCCTAGGCTCTGTGTCCCTTGAGGTCTTGCCACAGTTCTGACGATCGTTTCTGTTCATATTTCTAGACTTCACAAAATCTCTTTCATCATTTTCACTATTATCTTTTTTCCAGTGGTCGTGTTCTCTGCCACGACCATATCTTCCTTTTTCTCTGGACCAATCATGATCGTTTAAATTCTCTCCACGTTGCCAAGCATAAGGTATAGGATGGCGATTAGATACTGCCTGTTCCATCCTCTCCCTGCTGTCTTGAAATCTTCCATCAAATTTTGCTCTTCCAAAGTGTGGTTCAAAGAATTCTCTAGGAAGAAATCCTGGCCGAGGTCGCATTCTATCTGGGTGTACAGCAAAGTGTGGTCGGTTCCAATCAAATGATGGTCCTCGTGGCCTAGATCTTCCTCCTAGCTGTGAGCCAACAAATTCCATTCTAGGTCTTGGCCCACCACGGGGAGGAAATCCATGTGGAGGAGGACCTCTAACTGGATTTAAAAGTGGTGAATATGGGGGAAAATTCATATGTTCTGGTGGAAGTGGACCTCTAGTTCTTGGCCCAAGGTCAGGGGGCATTTTGGGGGGAGAAAGCAGAACTTTCCTTTCATTCCCTGATGATCTTTGTTGAAGAGCACTTTCACTAACTTGCTGTTCTTGGGGCCTTGTGTTTGTTGGAATTTGACCTAATTGATTGGACTGGAAACTAGGTCCAGGTAAAGGATAATGAGAATTACCTGGACTTCTTAAATCCAAAGATTGCTGCTGCACTCCCAAATTACTAGATGCCAAAAGAGATGGATGTCTTAAAGGAGAAAAAACTAGATTTGGCATCCTGTTACCATTATGTCCTTGGCCTTGGTATGGGCCTGACATGTGTGGACCAAGACCAGATGTAGGGGGATGAAGAATGGTACAGGGTATGTGAGGTGAGCCAAACTGTGAAAGAGCTGCCACTGTGACTGTAGTAGTAGAGTTTTCTGTGCTGACTGTAGATGGTGGTGGGAGTTGACTGTTTACTGGCCCCCAAGAAACCAGTCCTTGATGAATCATTCCAGTCTGGAACTGTCCTGGTGGTCGAGCTGGCTGCTGGAAACCCCCAACAGAAGGAAGAAAAGGCATCTGTCCTACAGGTTGGGGAATGGTTGAGTGAACAGGAGGAGGTACCCCTGATGAGGGTTGTTCAACTGAAGAAACAGTTGACAAATTGGAATGGTTTGAAAGTGAAGGGATATGTGGCAATAAAGAGAAATTTCCACTAGTTGTAGTGGTGGTACTGGTGATGTGCTGGCTATTTACTGAGTTGGACTCTAGAGGCAAACAAGTTCCTTCTTCTTCAGTTGGAGTAGCATCTCCTGAAAGATCCATGGACTGAGAAATTGCATCTGCTGTGCTGTGAACTGGGAAAGTTGATATACACAGACTCTGGACTGTACTAAGAGCTTGTAGCTGTTGACATGTAGAAACAGCAGCCATGCTGGGAATGGGTGGCAGCCAGTGTCCTCCTTGCATCGGCTGAGTGTTTGGGGGAATCATCACAAGTGAATTCTGAGGAATTCCCACTGTCATTGGCATCACCACAGACTGCGTTGGCATAATACCTGTGAAACAAATATTACAGATTATCAAACGTTTGGAGCAGTATTACTTTATTTATCAAGTTTATCACATTATTACAAATACATAATTTCTTACTTGTTTTTAATCTCAAAACATGTGTGCTTAATTAAGTCTAAATTAAGTCACATAATGACAATTATTTTGTTTTTGAGAAAAATAAATTCAAAGAAATTTGCACAAGCTAAAAATTAAAAGTATACTAGTTTTCTAATATTCTGTTGCTCTTTTGTAAAATCTCACCAGGCACAGCAATTCCAAAATGTGGCTGTACAATTTGAGGGACCACTTGCATATTTACTGGAGGAAGTCCACCAACTGTATTTGACAAAGAAGAGTCTGCATGGTTAGCTGCTTGCTCCCGATTCTTTGCAAGATCTTTTTCTGCCTGCTTTCGAGCTTCTTCTTTCTCTTTTTGTCGTGTTCTTTGTTGTTCTGAAACAATATTTTATCTAGTTTTATAAAAAACATTTCAACAAAACAATCAATTTGAAACAGCATATTAAAATTATATATATATTTGTCCAGAAGGACTCTACTTGCATTTACTTGTGGTAATTCAAATAGATTTTACTGATGGTTTATTTGACTTGAATTTCATTGGTGTTTTAATGATAATAATCAAGATGAATTTCTCTAGTGATCTAATCACAATAATTCAGGAAGATTGGATTCTACTGGTATTCAATTCACAACAGTCCAATAAGCACCATAAAAATAATCCTAAATCTTATTAACATTTAAATACAATTTCATTTAACACTGTGTCTTTTCTTTTTTGATAATTCAACCTAATATTTACAATCTTACTAAAATTTATAATGATGCATACTGGTTATACAATGGATCAGCTGAAAGCTTTAACAATCTTAAAAAAAGTATCACTAGGCAACAGCAAGTTTCTGACTTTCTTCATCAGTCCTCACTCACCTTTTAAGTTTTCTGGCACTGATTCATCATCAACCACACCTCCATCTTCTAGAGCATCAAGATCAACATCATCTGGAATTTTATGGTAGGGAATATAGCTAACTCCCACTCCTACTTCCCAGAAATCTTTATACTCCTTCCCCTTCACACCCTTACCAGGAGCCCAGGCCATCTGAGAGGAAACCAATATTAACTTCTACAAGCCCCCTTTTTAGGTGAGGTATAATCACATTAAAAGTCATAGGTGTAGAAACAAAAGCTTATTTAACACTTCTAACAATCCTTTTACCATCCTATAAGGATCACATACATACAAAAAGCACCTCCTGGTTTCTTTACTAAGTTGCTGCCAAATCTGGTATAAACTTTCTAAATAATCCCTAGTTGCTATGTGAAAAAAATAGGTTTAAGTTGTGAAACATCATTTTTAATAACACAATAAAAATATTTTCTTTCATCTTGGAAGTTTTTCAGAAAGTTCCATTTTTATGTCCAATCAGTTTTGACTTGTTTCATAGCATCAATATATTTCTTTTCATACCATATTTTGTCAATTGAAACATTTGACTTCCAACTGTGAATCACACAAACCTAGTATGAATAATGACATCGACATAAAATTTACCGGTGAATAATGACATCAACATAAGATTACTAGTAAACAATGACTCTGACACAGATTTACTGAGTGAACAATGACATCCACAGAAGATTTACTAGTGAACAATGACTCTGACACAGATTTACTGAGTGAACAATGACATCCACAGAAGATTTACTAGTTAGCAATGACATCGACATAAGATTTACTAGTAAACAATGACTCTGACACAGATTTACTGAGTGAACAATGACTGACACAGATTTACTGAGTGAACAATGACATCCACAGAAGATTGACTAGTGAACAATGACTCTGACACAGATTTACTGAGTGAACAATGACATCCACAGAAGATTTACTAGTGAACAATGACTCTGACACAGATTTACTAGTGAACAATGACACTGACATAAGATTTACTAGTGAACAATAACATTGACATAAGATTTACTAGTAAACAATGACTGTGACACAGATTCACTGAGTGAACAATGACATCCACAGAAGATTTACTAGTTAGCAATGACTCTGACACAGATTTACTAGTGAACAATGACACTGACATAAGATTTAGTGGTGAATAATGACACTGACTTAAGATTTACTGGTAAACAATGACACTGACATAAGATTTACTAGTGAACAATGAAACTGACATAAGATTTACTAGTGAACAATGACATTGACATAAGATTTACTAGTGAACAATGAAACTGACATAAGATTTACTAGTAAACAATGACATTGACATAAGATTTACTGGCGAATAATGACACTGACTTAAGATTTACTAGTAAACAATGACACTGACATAAGATTTACTAGTGAACAATGAAACTGACATAAGATTTACTGGCGAATAATGACACTGACTTAAGATTTACTAGTAAACAATGACACTGACATAAGATTTACTAGTGAACAATGAAACTGACATAAGATTTACTAGTGAACAATGACATCGGCATAAGATTTACTAGTAAACAATGACATTGACATAAGATTTACTAGTGAACAATGACACTGACATAATATTTACCAGCAAGTAATGACATTGACATAAGATTTACTAGTGAACAATGACTTTGACACAGATTAACTAGTGAACAATGAAACTGACATAAGATTTACTAGTGAACAATGAAACTGACATACGATTTACTAGTGAACAATGACACTGACATAAAATTTACTAGTGAACAATGAAACTGACATAAGATTTACTGGCGAATAATGACACTGACTTAAGATTTGCTAGTAAACAATGACACTGACATAAGATTTACTAGTGAACAATGAAACTGACATAAGATTTACTAGTGAACAATGACACTGACATAAGATTTACTAGTGAACAATGAAACTGACATAAGATTTACTGGCGAATAATGACACTGACTGAAGATTTACTAGTAAACAATGACATTGACATAAGATTTACTAGTAAACAATGACATTGACATAAGATTTACTAGTAAACAATGACATTGACATAAGATTTACTAGTGAACAATGACATCGGCATAATATTTACTGGCGAATAATGACACTGACACAAGATTTACTGGGGAACAATTATATTAAAAAAGATTTACTGATTGAACAATGACCTCACCTTTGAAAATGGTAACATAGTGGGATATTTTGTTAACATTTTTGGTTGAGACCAATTTATACCTGTTAATTATAGTATGTGTATGTTGTTTAAATACAATAAACTTAACAATACTTGTCATCCAATAGTTTGCCATTGCAAGCCTAAATTTACATTACTCTCTGAACCTAAGTATCCTTCAAACATACTGTTGGTATATTGATGTATTGTCAATGAAAAATATTCCTTTCAAACAGACATGTTATAACACAATTACATAATCAAGAATAGAAATAACATCATAAGAAACTAAGAGAAATATCCAGGCCTTTATTTGGTTGGAAATATTTTTCACAATTTTATCTGGAGGTTGCTTTGTTTATTGCGACCTTGCAAAGGTTCATTTTTACGAAGACCTAAAATAATGCAGATTACAGCTCCCTTTATTGGTTAGACCACCTTATACGAAAGTAATTTAAACCATTATAATCATTGTTGATAAACCAAAATAAATATCAATCTAACCACAACTGTTGAAATAAATACAAGTCTAAGAAAGATATCAGAAATTTGAAAAAAATCTACAGTTCAAACACTTAAAAGATACAAAAACAATTAAATTTTCCACACTGGGTTTCTTCTGATGATAACTGTTAAGCCAAGAAAACTGAGTTTTTGGGGAATACGTTGTTCGTCAAACACAGTTTTGCTTACTTGTACAATATCATATTAATACAGGCCATGAATCAGGCTCTCAAGGGCCTGCAAGCTACCTATTAGGAACTACTTTCCTAAAGCATTTATATATATACATAAAAAGTAAATGATATCAAACACTATACCTGGCCAGTCCCTGCTTGAAAAAAAACCATTTTGTGATAGTCACTACAACATCCCCAGCCAGCCTCTGATATAAAGAACCAATCTGTTTATAGTCACCACAATGTTCCTAACCAACCTCTGATATAAAGAACCATTTTGTGTATAGTCACCACATCTCTAGCTAGCCCTAACATAAAGAACCATTTTGTGTATAGTCACCACATCTCTAGCTAGCCCCTAACATAAAGAACCATTTTGTGTATAGTCACCACACAGCATCCCTAGTAGACCCTGATATAAAAAATGATATTGTATATAGTCACCAAGCATCCTTGATCAGTCTCTAATATAAAGAATTTCTGTGAGTGTAGACATGGTAGAGGCTTGCACAGTCAAAACTAACCATACATATCTCATGGTAGAGGCTTGCACAGTCAAAACTAACCACACATATCTCATGGTAGAGGCTTGCACACTTTAAACCTAACCATACATATCTCATGGTAGAGGCTTGCACACTTCAAAACTAAACATACATATCTCATGGTAGAGGCTTGTATACTTCAAAACTAACCATACATATCTCATGGTAGAGGCTTTTACGCTTCAAAACTAACCATACATATCTCATGGTAGAGGCATGCACACTTCAAACCTAACCATACATATCTCATGGTAGAGGCTTGCACACTTCAAACCTAACCATACATATCTCATGGTAGAGGCTTGCACACTTCAAAACTTTAGAGAACTTTTATCATAATCTGAATATTTGTGTTATTGCTAATCCAAAACGTTAAAAAAAATTGCTGGTATTTTTACACATAAAATACAGTTACCTTGATTGCACTTCCATGTAATTTTAAGTTTTTTAAAGACTGAAGGGCCTTATATGCATCCTGTCTCCTATCCATACAAACATAGACACATCCTCGAGGAACTATCATCTGAAAGAGAAACAAAGATCACTGATACTGTAACAAAGCACTGTGGGTAACATCCTTAAAGGGGTATTACCATAAGCACATCCTGTTACTGATGGAGAGAGAGTAATTATAAGTTATCTCTTCCTTAATATCACTAATATCACTAATATCTATTCTCTATTTTTTTATTGACTACTTTGCTCACCTTAACTTTTTGTTCTGTTGGAAGAAAATGTATTTCCTGCTAAACACAAGATTCATCAATATTAGAAATAACTGAAACATCAATGAAATAAACACAACAAGATCACATTTTATGATTTAGGACAAACAAATATGTAATTTAAACTTACGTCAATACTAGCAATGGTACCAAATTCTGCAAAGACGTCATAAATGTTGGCTTCTGATGCTATTTTTGGTATGTGTCCGAGCCACAAGGTGGTACTACAAACTGAAAATAAAAACTATGAAAACCTGTTATACAATAATAAGGAATTATTGTATATAAGTATATTACAAATACTCACTCCTAAAAAAAAACAACAGGACTGTCTATCATCTATAAAAATATATTGTTCCTGACCATATCTACATTTACTTCTTATCTTCACTTTATCAACACAGTGAAGAAGTTGTGATCATTTTTATAACATAAAAAATAAATGCAGTTCAGTTATTTGAACTTGTAAAATATACACAAAAACTTTTATACATTAATCATACATAGACTTCTGAATAACTTCTTGAACTTTCACCAAAATTTAAAACATTTTCATACTAACCACAGTCACCTGTGACACATTGTGAACATATATGGCCTCTCTTCTTTTGTATAAGCTAATGCAGTCATAAGTATAACTTATACAAAACAAAAACCGCTCCTTAAACAAACTTGGCATTTTGTGCTTATACTATGCCCCCATTACCCATGGCAATTAAATGAAACATTTTCCATAGCTTTAGATATATAACTAGAACAATATACTTGTTCAGATACGCTACAAACAATATATTTGTTCAGATATACTTAGAATAATATATTTGTTTAGATACACTTATAACTGTATATTAAATGAGAGAACCCAAATATTTCTCAAAATACCTACAAATACCTCATGGGTAACTGAAAAGAAATCCTTGGATTTTCTTCCAAATTTTTCTTTCCACAAGATCATATGTACAAGACATTTCATTACCAATCAAAATTAAAATACAACACATAAGATAAACTATTTCATCCATTAATTTTACAGAACTGTGAAGTTTTAATAAGTACAGTAAGCCTAAAATGTAACATGAAGTACACTACAGGTAATGCAAAGTACAATACAGGTAATATTAAGTACAAAATAGGTAATTTGAAATACACTTTGGATAGCGTGAAGTACACATGGGTAACTTGAAGTACAAAATAGGTAATATGAAATACACTTTGGATAATGTGAAGTACACTATGAGTTATATGAAGCATCCTATGGGTCATGTCAAGTACAGAAATGACCATCCAGAAAGATTGCATTAACTATAGATACACATGCTCTGTGAACACATTTTACATCACTTTTATATCTACAAGGAATCAATACAAATAAACAAGAATTTCAAAGGCTTTAGTTTTACTTCTAGTGTTTCTTATGTGAAAGATTATCCAAGCTGTTCAAACAGTATTACTTTACTGTTACACATAACTTGTGTATGTGTGTGTGTTTTCTTAGAGCAAAGCCACATTTGGACTATCTACAGTATTCACTGAGGGGAATCAAAACTCTGATTTTTTTTAGTGTTTTAAATCTGAAGACTTACTGCTATCCCACCGGCAGAGACACATAACCTAGTTCCCACTCACTTGATCTGGAACTTTCAGAGTGTCAGATGTATGCATTTTACAAAACTTATAACTAACCCATGATAAAAAATCTAAAATTCAACTTTCCTAGAATACCAGAAAATAATAAAAATCTATCACAAAAATAGGCAAATCACATCACTGCTTATGAAATAATGTTTTTAACGTATACATTTCTTTTTGAAGAAAACCATTACCACATAAGTATCCCTTTTTTATAGGTGGTAAGCCTTTCTTCCTTCTTTCTCTCTCTCGTGATCTAGACCGAGATCTGTCCCGCTTATGGTGAGACCGAGAGCGTGAACCAGACCGAGATCGTTGTCTTCTAGGAGACCTAGACCTGCTTCTTCTACTATGTCGGCGAGATGACCTGGATAAGAGAAAAACTGTAATAATATCCTTAATTCTCAAGCTTTATTATTCCTTGAATATTTGACTGAATCGCTATGTGTCCATATAAACAAGAAATTCATTATTCCTGCTGTAAATACCTTCAAATAAGCAGAATAAGAATGTTACAAGATCAAGTTAACAACTGATATTAATATTCAGCTGTATACACTTTTTTAAAAAAAGGTCTGTACTTGTTTTTTTAAATGCCTGAACTGTTACATACTAGTGATTAGTGTAGCTGGCCAAGTGTAATGTTACTGTGATTAGTAAACTGTGCTTGTTTTTATTAACTTTTACATTACTGGTGATTAGTGTAGCAGGCCAAGTGTAATGTTACTGTGATTAGTAAGCTGTGCTTGTCTATATCAACTGTTACATTACTGGTGATTAGTGTAGCAGGCCAAGTATAATGTTACTGTGATTAGTAAGCTGTGCTTGTTTTTATTAGCTGTTACATTACTGGTGATTAGTGTAGCAGGCCAAGTATAATGTTACTGCGATTAGTAAGCTGTGCTTGTCTATATCAACTGTTACACTAATCACCACTTAGGATTGTTAAGTATAATCATTCAATTATAATATCTTTTTTTTATCAACCATAACATTCATCATACAGATTTTAGATATACTTGTAGAATTCAGTCCTTTTGTGGAGTTAAAAAACCATACATTAACACATTGAAAATAATCTCTCCTTTCACCTAAGTTAGTGTATCTCACGAGTATCTTCAAACTAGGTGAATAATGAACTTGTCTGGTCTCATACGTACAGAGAAACAGCCATGACCATATCTAAACTCTGTAGATAATCTACTTCAATCAACAAGGCAGTAAGTGTTCTGCACTGCATGAAGATTAGTAGATAAAATTTAAGTCTACAATATACATAAGGGAAGTTAACTTTCAGTACAATAGAAATCAGCCAAGTTAATAAATTTCTTTTGTTGCTAATTTTGTGTCATTCATCAATAAGTTTACAATAATATGTAAACCATTACCAAATGTCAAACCCTCTCTTGTAAAAATGCATTTCTACACCCCATAAACAAACTGTAGGTGACAATGTGACTTTTGACCTAGGTACAGAATCAATTCTCTTCTACAGCTTATAAACAAACTGTTAGTGATAATGTAATTTCTGATTTATGTGTAGATCTACTAAAACACAGTTGAGTAAAAAAAGAGATAAGTAAGTCCAGTAATTGGTTTTAGCTGTTCATTATATGATTTTATCATCTTATGTACTACAAAGCTTCTTTCCTAAATTAACCAAAACTGCTAAAATGCCTTTATAGACTTATCTGAACTTATTTTGTTAGAAGAGTAAGAACCTTTATAAATCCACCTATACTTGTTAATTTGCTGCACAAATTCCTTTATTACTCTTTGTTTGTATTTATGAAAGACTTTTTATAAACATAACCAGACTTGTATTGTAAATTGCAAGTTTTTTTCACTTTATCTTATTTTTTGAATAAGTGTTTTTTATGAACCTAATAGAATTTGATTTTTTTGCTACAAAAGTGCCTTGTGAACATAGCTAGATTTCATCTTTTACTACAATAGTTGTTTTACAATATTAAATAGTCTAAGGGTACAGGGCTCTAAATTTACAGTGGCTAGTTGACAAAAGTAGTGTTTAGCCAGTGACCATTAAGGAGCAACGGGATTTTTTGTGTTGATAATCCAGGCACAATTATGAATATTCACACCAGTTGAAAAAACAGTAAACACTACTTAGAAAAAAGCTTGCTGCAAGCACAACATTTATAGAAAAACCCATACTATGATAAGACATTTCTACTAGTTTGTGGACATTGTTCTTGTACATTTTTAAATAGGATTCTTCAAGATAAAAAATAGCAAGTAAAAAACAATATGTTCCCATGGCATTTCATTCCTATGGTATCATTTTTTTCAATTTCATATTAGGAAATGTAATTCTTGTCACAAATGCATATATATACTTTGATACTACATTAAAAGATGAGAATTGAAAATGTGACATCAACTGGAAATTCAAGTCAATTGGCTAATTACATTCATTAAGAGTATGCAACTCACAAACCATTTATTATTATTTGTTTAGTTTTTGTCAACATAGTAGATACTTTTTGCAAACAGCTTATAAAATAACTGGAAAACACTTGCAAGTGTCCAAAGAAAGTTAGTTTCAAGCTCTGAAGGTATCCCCCTTCAACATACCTGGGCTTGGATCGAGAAGGAGACAAAGATTTTTCCCTTTCATCTTTATCCTCTGTCATTACTGAGTTTAGTGCTCTATTTCTTTCATCCTGGTCTTCTAGAGGAAGGGATATATTGTTAATCATGCCAAAGGACTGTTGGCTGTCATCTTGTTCAGAGTTTACAGTATTTGGAGGTAGAGGAGGCTGTTTATAGTTTACAGGCAGATAGTTGTTGCCAGGCCCCTGCCCAGTGGATAGGTATGGTGGGGGTTCAGGAATGTATGACAAACTACTGCTGCCAAAAACTGTAGCATGAGGAGGATGTTCAGGAAGTTGATGGTCATTAGGAAATGGTAATTCCTGCAAAACATGTAAAACTGATGCTGTAATATGAAAAATTACTTCCATTAAAAATGTGTGGTACTGTCAATGTGTTCAGGGAACTTATAAAAGGAAACACACCATCTCATACATATCTACAGGCTAATAGGATATTGTTAAAAACACAAAACACTATCAGTATGAAAAACAATGTTTAGAATGAACAATGACTGTCTTGACAGCAACATTCTGAAGGTGTTATTTTAAAAGAAAGTTGACTTAAAACAAGAATCTATAAAATTTAAGACTGACATCCAGGATAGCAAAGCAAGATCTTTTACACTAAATGGGTCCTCTCACACATACTTATAGGGTTGAGTACATTATATTAAAATAATATAAAGTCATGGTGGAATGCCATGTGTCAGAACTATATTCTAGCACTGCTTGGCCTTCCTTAGATAGTGTAATGTTACCAAAATCTGATCAAGTTTGGAAAGAGTAAGTAAGAGCCCTTTTTAATGCAAAATATTCATACATTTAGATCATAAATCTGTACTCAGATCTGATATTTAGAATTTCCAATATGGGGATATCCCTTGAACATATGGCATTGGAAAGCAAAGGGATATGGATCAGCATGGGGAACCAAGACCAAAGAGAAAAAGATCTGCAACAAGTTATACCTCAACCATGGTAAGAAAAGTGTGGCATTAGTTGTGGTAAGTAAAGTGTAGTATTTTATAACAAGTGAGAACACACAAATACAAAAGTCAGTCTATGTGTTACAGGCAACAGTACACAACACAATCAAGAAAGATCTTTTCTGGAAAAGTGACACAAGTTACATGTAAAGAAGTTGTTTCCAAAACATAACAGTTTAACTGTTGTATACCTCAAGTAGCTGGATAATAAAATGGGTATTCATGCTGCTCTATATAAAAATATACCAATCTAGAGGCTGGATTCAGAGCTTGTGTATTTCCACGTGTGATCAGACTGTTGAATGGTCACTGAAAAACCATCATCCTCATACACTACATGGATTAATGAAAGCTGCACTATTATGAGTGTGCTTTGAATATGACAGTCTTGGGACGGAGCCTTTTCAAAATGAAACTATGCTGCAGAGCTATTGTAGAGATGCACCATTGTCAGATAGAACATCACAATAAATGGTGACATGGACTGCAACAATGTGTAGCTGCTCCAACATTGTTTTGATATAAGATACTCAACACCTGTATAATGAATAAAAACCCTATAACCCAAGCACTTTCAAACAGTGGACCTTTCGAAAGTGCTCAGGTTATAGGGTTTTATTCATTTCTATCAAGACTTCTTGAACCTACATGTTTTTATAACATCATGAACAACTCCTGTACAATGTAATTGTTTTGTAATGACTGATTAAAAATATCCTAATTCTAAAAAATGTTTTACACTGTATATACAAAATCACTCACTGATGATGCTTGCTGTGGGTATAAAAGGTCCTTCTGCTCCTGTATATTATCTAACATGGAAAAGTCTGCTTTAAATACTTCATTTTGCTGTATAGTTTGTTGCATCTGCTGTAGCTGCTGCAGAAGTTCAGGATTAGATAACAAATTTTGGGCCATACTAGACAAAACAAAATTCATAATTATAATCATATTAGTAAGAGAGACTCTGAACATCATTCAAACTTAATAATTATAGTCATACCAACTGGATGTGCTCAGAAATGTTCTTCAGAACAGAATAATAATAATATTCTTATATAATTTACACAAGTAAACATAACAAACAAAATGAGAACAGGATATAAATAAAAAACTATCAGGTAACATGTTGATATAACATAAACATACCAAACAAAATGAAAACAGGATACAAATAAAAACAATTGGGTAACATGCTGAAAAAAAAGAAACATATCAAACAAAACAACAACAGGATTTCACCCATTCGAGATGGGTGAAGGGCCATGTCATCTTGTTTGTTAACTCGCATTCAAAATTGTATTCAACTACTATTTCATGAATTTATGTCAATAAATTTGGTATCAAACTGTAGATTATAATTTTAGTAAATATTAAAAACATATAAACATTGATTTGTGTGTGTGTGTGTCACATGGTATGTTGAATGCAGCACT
>NW_013666669.1:207822-219496 GCF_000517525.1 Limulus polyphemus | reverse complement strand
GTTATAGCATGAAAATTATAACAAGCACAAAATGGTTACGAGGTTGATCCCACGGACTGAGCCCGTGCTGAAAGAGTTAAATAAAACTATCAGCTAACATGCTGAAATAACATAAACATACCAAACAAAACAACAGGATATAAATAAAAACTATCAGATAATATGCTGAAATAACATAAATATACCAAACAAAACAACAACAAGATATAAATAAAAACTATCAGGTAATATGTTGAAATAACATAAACATACCAAACAAAACAACAACAAGATATAAATAAAAACTATCGTTTGACATGCTGAAATAATATAAACATACCAAACAAAACAACAACAAGATATAAATAAAAACTATCAGATAATATGCTGAAATAACATAAATATACCAAACAAAACAACAACAAGATATAAATAAAAACTATCGTGTGACATGCTGAAATAATATAAACATACCAAACAAAACATCAACAGCATATAAATAAAAACTATCAGATAATATGCTGAAATAACATAAATATACCAAACAAAACAACAACAAGATATAAATAAAAACTATCGTGTGACATGCTGAAATAATATAAACATACCAAACAAAACAACAACAGCATATAAATAAAAACTATCATGTGACATGCTGAAATAATATAAACATACCAAACAAAATGACAACAGGATATAAATAAAAACTATCGTGTGACATGCTGAAATAATATAAACATACCAAACAAAACATCAACAGGCATATAAATAAAAACTATCAGATAATATGCTGAAATAACATAAATATACCAAACAAAACAACAACAGCATATAAATAAAAACTATCAGGTAACATGCTGAAATAATATAAATATACCAAACAAAACAACAACAGCATATAAATAAAAACTATCAGATAATATGCTGAAATAACATAAATATACCAAACAAAACAACAACAGCATATAAATAAAAACTATCAGGTAACATGCTGAAATAATATAAACATACCAAACAAAACAACAACAGGATATAAATAAAAACTATCAGGTAACATGCTGAAATAATATAAACATACCAAACAAAACAACAACAGGATATAAATAAAAACTATCGTGTGACATGCTGAAATAATATAAACATACCAAACAAAACAACAACAGGATATAAATAAAAACTATCAGATAATATGCTGAAATAACATAAATATACCAAACTGCTCATTTCTGAAAACATATTTCAATATTTCAAGCAATTTATTTACATTTTACTTGCAAATCTAGAAAACAAAAAATTATGTTTTTGTTTTCTTTGATAGGTTGTATGGGGGCAGAGTATTCGTAAGTATACTGGAATGGACGGCAACTGCCTGTTGTAAAAAACACAAATGTAGAGGATGACTTTTCAAAAGTATTCCATCGTCAAGTTTTTTTGTTAATTTTTAAGGTCAACTTATAACAAATTTTGGAAAAGATTCGGTGACACGAGTTTGACAGTGTCTCTTGAAGCATACACACAAACTAACTCTCCTCTGTGACATGAGTTTGACAGCATCTCTTGAAGCATACACACAAACTAACTTACCACAGTGGCATGAGTTTAACAGCATCTCTTGAAGCATACACACAAACTAACTCACCTCAGTGGCGTGAGTTTGAAAGCATCTCTTGAAGCATACACACAAACTAACTTACCACAGTGGTGTAAGTTTGACAGCATCTCTTGAAGCATACACACAAACTAACTTACCACAGTGGCATGAGTTTGACAGCATCTCTTGAAGCATACACACAAACTAACTCACCTCGGTGACATGAGTTTGACAGCATACACACAAACTAACTTACCTCAGTGGCGTGAGTTTGACAGCATCTCTTGAAGCATACACACAAACTAACTCTCCTCTGTGACATGAGTTTGACAGCATCTCTTGAAGCATACACACAAACTAACTCACCTCGGTGACACGAGTTTGACAGCATCTTATGAGCATACACACAAACTAACTCATCTAGGAGACATGAGTTTGACAGCATCTCTTGAAGCATACACACAAACTAACTCACCTCAAAGCAAGGGCATTGGGTTCAGAAAACTGGTTTGTTTCCTCTTGTTTCTCATCTTCTTCATCTCCATAATCAAAATCCAGCAGTTTCTATTGAACAAAAGTTTTTTCAATATCATTAAAAATAATTTCTTAAATTGGATGAACATTAAAATAAATTTTAAAAATCAGCATAAGTCCAGGTTATAGAAGAGAAATACAAAATGAAATATTACACCATGTGATAAAAAGTGATCAAACTAACCTTATTAAACTTAACAGTGGTTACTTCTGGCCTCACAGCAGGTATTGTGGTATTCAGCTGATGCAGGCGAGAAAGAAGATCTAAGTTAGGTGCATGCTGGTTATCACTGTTTTCTGTAGCCGTATCCATCATTATCGAAGATGTAATCTGCTTTTCATCCTACCCAATGTCATGCATTATGGGAAAAATGGCCAAGAATGTTTATATATATAAAAACCGAATAAAAATAAACTGAGTGTTCTCAAGACAAAAGTATTAGAAATTTAATAAAATACATTTATTTTATTTCCTTATAATAAACACAAAAATTTAAACATCTGTTCCAATCTACGTGCTAAATTATTATTGGTTAATTCATTTATCCTTTAACAGTGGTTTTAGAACATTATAAGAAACTTCTGGTTTACATTTTCTCATTGTATAGATGCTTTTTAAAAATATCAAAATACTTTAATAATTTTACAAATTAAACCTCTCTACCAGTTTTACTGTTATTCATTTACACAGATGGGAAGTATTATGTGCTTTTCAGTTAATACATCTTAATTTATGTTTGAGCACAGTGTGGTAGTTTATACTTGGACATTGGCCTAAACAAGACAAACGTTTATCATAGTGTGGGTTAGGATATTTTATATACCTACTATATTTTATTATTATTTATAATTTAATTTTACGTTTGTTATCTTATTATAATGATTAATCTGCATAATTAGCTTAGTATATGGATTTAGGACTAACCTAAGCCTCCTGGGCTGGCCAAACCTTGTGAGATATTATTGGGTTTACGGCCGAAAATATTGTTAACAGCGAGGGAACCTAACTGATGAAACAATGCATCCTAATCATTACAAGTAATATAGTTTGAACATTATATTTAATTAGACATATTTTTAGTTATGCTCTTTATGGGTAGCTTGCTTCGATCAGTAGTTAATATCAATTTCATTTGAATGGTTAAAATAGATTAAAAATGTTAGTTTTTTCTCAAACTTGTTAAAACTTCCTCTTTGTCATTTGATAGATAAGAACACAAAACATATAGACTAAAAAAGATATTTTATTTTTTACTGATTCATAGCAAGGTTTTATTTCAAAGTTCTTATAAAATAAAATAAATAAAAAAGTGTATTGATGACAATGAACTAGTAATAGTTAAAATGTGAATCTGTTCGGTTTTATTCAATAACATTCTTCAAACCTTCAACCAGTACAGGTAAATTAGTTAAATAACCAAGTACATTTGGATATTTTAAGGTTTAAATTTTTTTACAATAAATATATTTATGCAAAAAATTGTTACACCTAACTTGATATCAATCATTATATTAAGTTATACTTCTTGTTAGGCCTCAATTTTCCATCCAAATATTAATATTGACTGTGCCCAAAAAAGAATATCAAAGTAAAGTGTAAGATAAAAAATACAACAATTCCTTTAACTCAAAGTGAACTTTCAAGAGCTATCACAAATCATACACCAATAATGTTTTCTTACAATTACACACCAAACCTTGTTCTTAAATAATTGAGAATCTGCTAAACTACCTTACAAAATATCAAATTTCATGTTTCTTAAGCAGACTATTGGTTAAAACGTTTTTTTTGTGTTTCTTAAGGAAGAAATTATTTCTCGAAAGCACATTATACTGAAGTAGGAATTACAGCTAATAGAAATATATTACACAAACCTCTGAATTTATAAAAATCCCAGATTCCAAAAAGCTTTCATTTCCTTGTCTAGATTGTTTCCAGCCCTTCCAGACTGGGATTTCTGTGGAACTTCTAGGTTTTGCTGAATTTCTTTCATAGGATTCAGTTTCACCTGGAGACTGGTTGATATCTGTGGGTTCCACAGGACACAAAATTTACTTCCTTCTTAAAAAAAGGTTTTTGAATGTGAATGACATTGTGATATTGTTTTGCTAGTTCGTTCAATGCAAAAACATATAAGAACCTTATGATTAACAGCAACTCAAACTGATGCAACATCTGTAAGCTCTCCATGGCAAGTAATCAAGAAATCAGAAAAAAAAAACACAGTTTAAGCCTGACTTAATTATGTTATCTTAGAATTAGGTCTTTGTCAATAGTAAATTCATTATGTGTTTAAAACTAGAAAAAATGTTTTGTAAAGTTATTTTACTGACTTCAATCTTATTCAAGAAATTACTAATTCACATCAACATCATAAAGTTATATAGTCTAATAGAATGGTAACATATGAAACAAATATAAGTTCTGTGTATTGTATGATTTAATAATTGATAAGTTTTCAATTCATTCTTAGTAGCAATGAAACTCACTGACTGGAAGATAAAACAATGAGCTAAGTGAAAACATAAAGAGAATTGAACACAGTAGATAACTAATGGTACAAGACTTGTTTGGTCTTAACAAATCTACATAAAGTACAATAAGAAAATGTTGGCTAATGTCACTAATGTGTTTGGATTTATTTATCTAATAGTGACTGGGAACAATGAATCAAAATGTTGGCTAATGACACTAATGTGTTTGGATTTATTTATCTAATAGTGACTGGGAACAATCAAGCAAAATGTTGGCTAATGATTTTAGTGTTGTTTGGATTAATTAATCAACATAGACTGGGTAAAATTAAACACAATGTTGGCTAATGTGTTTGGATTTATTAATTACAGAGACTGGGTACAGTGAAACAAAATATTGGCTAATGGCACTAATATGTTTGGATAAATTAATCTACAGAGAATGGGTACAATGAAACAAAATGTTGGTTAATGTCACTAATGTGTTTGGATTTATTAATTACAGAGACTGGGTACAATGAAACAAAATGTTGGCTAATGACACTAACATGTTTGGATTAATTAATCTACAGAGACTGGATACAACGAAACACAATGTTGGATAATGACACTAATGTGTTTGGATTTATAAATCTAAAAGAGACTAGGTACGATAAAACAAAATGATAATTAAGGACACTAGTGTTCTTTGAATTTACAAATTGAAAAATTAAAAAAAAAATTGGGTACAATGAAACAAAATTACAGCTAATGGTACTTACTCATGTTTGGATTTGCTAAGTCTAAAAGAGGCTGAATAATTTCACTTGGGAATACACTGTTCTTCTGCCACAAATTCAAAACTCTTACAATCCTTGGCTGGAATTAAACAACATTTTTTTAAATTTAATTAAATCACAATATCTCATATGCATATAAGCAGAAAAAATTAATATATCAACATGTATAATAATAATATACCCTATACTGTTACTTTCACAAATTTGTATTCTATAGGTTTAAAGATTAAATATCCTAAGCATACACCTCAGTGATTTGATCTGTACTTCTTCTTATGGTAATATCTCTATTAAATTTTTACAAATAACTTGTTAATATCTCTTTTGAAATTGTTGTTACATACTTTTACAAAATATTTGTATTATAATTTCTAAATGCACAAAAACATCTAACACTTATACAAACTGTAACATCAAGACACAAATATAATACACAAATACAACAGTAAATGGAAAGCTTTAACTCTTTTACTGCCATGAGCACTAAAATTTCCCTCTCTAGAGCACTGGCATGTGAGTTTAAAATCTTGTACAACCACAAAGACAAGGTGTTCCCAAATTTTCCCAGTTTCAACATTCAGATAAGTAATGAAATATTAAAATGTGTCATTTTCCTTTTTTATAATTGTACCAGTGAAAGAGTTAAAGCTCCTTTAAGCATACATCTTTAAAGTAGTAAAGGGCATTTATTAAAGTTATATTATGAAACAGCACATCTTAATGGTAATGTTGAAAACAACTTATGAAATTGTAACTTCATAAAATAAATCATGAAAAAACTATTAATAAATAAATAGCTCATCATTCTGTTTTTAATTACTACTTTAATTTAGAAAATGTTTCTCTAAATAAAATTAAAAATAAATTTTCCATTGCCAGGAGATAAATTTAATACAATAATTTAAGAACCAAGTCACATTAATTACAATGAAGATACTAACCCTGTCTTCATCAGGACATTTAAAAAGATTCTGAAAAGTTGTAGTTATATTCTTCGAAAAACGTGGGGCAAAGACATCTTTATCAGAAAACTGGTGCTTTGACTGTCGTACAATAGAGTCAATAACATAAAGTCCAGGAATCTTGTATTCTGGTCGACACTGGAAGAAAATTACTATTATTCATATCCAAGCCACACAATGTAATAATAATAATAAAGAACTTTTTCATATCTTTTTTAAATCATCTTAAAATGTACAAACATGTGGATAAACAATATTCATGGAAAACCAACAAAACATTGTAAATATTATTTGTTGCAAAGCATTTGAAGAATTAGACATAATTGTTTAAAAGTAACTTTTTATAAAATTGCTACATTTGCAATTTGAATTTCTTTAATTATTTTGGCTCTATACAAAGACCCACACCTATACATAATTTTAAAAAATTAATAAAACTGTGCTATAAAGTTTGTAAAATGCATATTAATTTTATTACACTTTAGTATTAAAACACAATTAAATGTACTATTGGACATATTTTCAATGTATAACTGGGAAACTTGCATCATGAAAAATCTTATGTAATCTTTATCATAAGTTCTGGTAAATCATTAGCAATGTTTTCATCTTACAACAACAATATTTGATTACAGATAGTTTGTACATTTCATAATTAATTTTTTGAAAACTTCACAATTAATATTTTTATCAACACTACTAAATTTTAACACATTTTTATTTTATTTACAATTTATGACTAAGTATTTGCACAACTTTTGGTATAAATCTGAATATATCTGAAAACCATGCACATTAAATTATACTATGTTGCACACTAGGGAGAGTATTTCATACTTTTATTTAGTATTAATAAGTTACACTGTAGCAATGTAGGGTTTGTCTTATGAATTCTGCAGCCAAAACAAATATATATATATATTTAAACATAACTGAAAATATATTAACATGATTGTGAATCATTATGCAAGTATTACTCTACTTTAACAGAAGAAAATCAAAATATTTTCTAACCTTCTGAATAAACTTCTCAACACTTTGAACTATGTGTTTATAAAACTTAATTCCTTTGATGGCAGCCTTTGTGACCTGTGTCATTCTTGCTTTTGAAACAGGTGGTTTGCCCTCATACAGTGATGACAACTGAAAAACAACAATTTAAGACAATAAAGTCTGAAAAGACTTTGTCATGAATTTTTTACTTGAATTCATAAGATATATAGCACAAGTTTTGACACTGATTTGACACACAAACTAATTAATTACAAAACTTGATATATTTGTCTTAACTGACATGTTTTACAAAATGCCTCATACAAAATCTTCCAAATTATTATTTAATTTGAATCAGTAGATCATTCTAGATGGAGACTTCTTCAATTCAATAGAATCATTTCATCTTTCATTAAAAGTATTTTAAATTTAACATACAATGATTATTAGTTTAACCAACCAATAATGCTAGCAGTTTTACAATTTTCATAACTTGAGTTTCTGAATTCAGAAATGCAACTCTTTTAATCTTCAGCTTGTAAAAAGTTAGGATTCATTTTAACTTGCTAGTGTTCCTAATAATTATTCTCCTGAACTTAAGAAGAATAGTCACTATTCGAAAGCGCTCGAGTTTTGGATCTCGTTTTGAAAATAAAATACTAATAATATTAGTAATAATAGCATTAAATAATTGATTATGTATTAATGTACTATGTAGTATCGGGCAAAATAACATATTTTGATTCCGTATTTTTTTCCTCCTGTAAAACTAAAAGTGTAACGACAAGTATTAGCAGAAAATTTCATATAATTTTGCTGTTTACAATATCTGTTTCGTTCTAATTTAGTCTTGTCGCGCACACAGAAAGAACTCGGCCTCACATCTATAAATTGTAAAAACTGGTAATAATATATATATATATATATATATATAGTTAGGCTTAATAAGTAAACATGTAAATAATGCAACTCAACATAGCGCACAGCAACCAGCTCATTCAGTAAACAAGATGAAACACAAATATACACATACCTCATTGTTAAATGCCCTCACTACGTCCATCTTTAAATAAATTTTTATATTTGTCTATTATAATGTATTAAAACTTGTGTTTCTTGTTTTGTGTCTTGTTAAAATAAACTATATACATTCCTCAAAAGATCCAATATGGCGTCATATATACATTTATTACTGATGCTACTGCGCGATTAGCGTTAAGTGTGATTGGTTGAATGATTTGTTTTGTTTTTTATTACCTGTTACAAGTTTCTTCCAACAGTTATTACTTGAAAATGTACATTTATTATAATACCTGTCATATCAATAATTTGAGTGATTCACATTTATAACCTATCTCGCATTTATAATAAAAATGCACAGTGAAAAGGTATCTACTATGTCGTAGTTTCAGCGTAAAGCTACACAATGAGCTATATGCGCTCTGTCCACTGCTGTGAATCGAGCCCAGGAATCTAGCATTGCAAGACCGTCAACTTACTGCTAACCCACAGTGGGACAATATGTCTAACCAAAATGCGCGATACTTAGTTTATCTGTGCTCTTGTGAACACGGTCAGCTCCTTCGGGTAAGAGGTTCATGTCAATGAATTAACATGTTCTATCGTTGGCCAGGTTTTTTGAGTCATTTGGTGAAAATAATGCAAAGTCTAGTCCACGTAACAGTAACGAATTTATTTTTTCTATATTGTTTGATACAGACTACATTCACTTTGACAAGTTGTAGGCGTAAGTTCACATGTGATGTTTGAACAGAAATTCGGGACTGGTAGGTCTGACTTCCAGTTAAAAAATATACTTACTTACATAATTTATTTGCTAATTAATCGATTAACTTAATAGGCATGATAATTCTCTATACAAACACTGAAATTGCATTGAATCTTCACGCACTACATGATTTCTATTTTTATAATATTCTCTGATTTCTCCAAATTACACGAAATTTCTAGATTATTATATGATCATAACTTTCTATGTATTATAGTATTACTTTTATAAATTTCTAAATCTATTGTCACACTCATGATTAACAGATTCCTCTCGCAAACAACTCAATTATAATATTGAAAATATAGCTTACAACAATATCTATATATATATATAAAGACGAAATGTTTGTTTGTTTGAACCCTAATTCCTCCGAGCCTATTGGGCCAATCTCAACCAAAAGTTGTATGTAAACACTATGAATTATGAGGAATGTCCTAAAGGGGTCAAAATTGAACATAACCATATATATTGTTGCGTCAGCGAGGTCACGTGATTAGTGTCATGCCACCTGCTTTCTAGAACTATCCCGTTTCTTCGGGAGTGCTCTAGTATTTACTAGATTGGGGTGGACTGGTATATATAAGAAGGTCACGGCGTGACGTGACAATATGTTTGTAGGCAGTGAGTAATTGAACTGCAGTCAGAAGTATTGTTGGAGTTAACGTTCGTTGTTAAAACGTTTGTTATAGAGCGACTGTTGAAAATAAGTGTATTGGTAAAGTTATATTCAGAAAGAATAAACCAGTTTTATTAAGTAAGGACTTGTGTCGCTAAAGTTTCGTCGGAACGAATTTACGGAAAATCAATTAACAAACGGAGACGTAACGTTTCTGTTCGTTTGTGTAAAACCTGTTGGGTAAATAACTCCCAGCTTATTGAGTCAATATCAAACAATCTTGGCAGATTGACGCTTTAGACAATGTTGAATATTTTAAATGGATTCAAAATCAAAGTCGTTAGTTAATTACTCGTAAAAATTCTTTCCGAAGAACTTCAGCGATACAAGTCCTTTCTCAAATAAAACTAGTTTATTCTTTCTCAATTCAACTTTGCAATACACTTAATTTCCACAGTCACCTTAACTTATACACACGCTATAATTTACAACGAACGATTCACTTACTACCGCGCTGGACTCAATTTTCCGTCTATATCTTCAATCTCTCTGTCTGCTATACAGTTGTTGCCGTCACTTTATTTGCTGGCTTATATACTATAAGAGCTCCATTATAGCAACCGCCAGGAAGTTCGACAAGTTTCTCGATCTTTCTAGATACTCATTACATGCTACAAGTGTCACGTGACCTCCGCTATCGTTACAGTATGAAAGTTGCTGGACTGTTTCTCAACAACCATGTTTTCTATGGTCAATGAGATGTAGGGTGTTCAAGGGTGGGATCATCTCAAAATGATTATTTGTTGGTAGATGGAAAGCAAATTGCAAATGTTGTTTATGAAGAAGCTTTCTTAGAATTTTAAAATTTTGAGATAAAGTTTATGTAAAAGTTATTACTTTGAAATATATGATTGCTGTTAAAATTACATTGTTTTAATTAGTTAAAACATTTCCCGTCGGGAATTTCAGCTTGTCATAAACAATCGGCAATCAAACCATGATTAATAGAACCTAACCTTGCGTCAGAACGACATTTGTAGTATTATTGAGTTTAAATCCAAAACGGTTGTAAGACTCATAGTTCACAACTAATATTCCCCTACCAACATTTCTTTGCTGCTCAGAATCTGTGGTCCCTCAGTGGGTGAGCACTAAGATTACGGACTTACAACATTTAAATCCAGGATTCGAGTTCCCGCGGAGGACAGAGCACAGATAGCCCATTGTATAGCTTTGCACTAAAACAACAACACACTCAAACATACTCAGAATTGGATTCTTTTTTTTACTGCTGCCCTCCACACTTTTCTCAAAATTATAATTTTTAGCTAAAATTGTACAAGATTATAGTTTGTTTGTTATTAAACACAAAGTACACAATAAATTATTTGTGCTGTACCCACTGTAGGTATCAAAACTCAGTTTCTAGTGTTATAAACCTTCAGGCATACCGCTGAGCCACTGGGAGGGAGGCATATAAGAATATAAATTGATCAATCATAAATGTTTTCAACATTTTAACTGTACACAGCATGGTCACAAGTAAATAGACACCACCTTTTCAGAAAAAAATGAAATGTTTCAGTCATATTCACATGAATTGATATATTCATAACTTATTAATATCTAGTAGATCTTCCTTTCGCTTCGTGGAGTTCGTTGATCCTTTGAGACATCATGAGAATCATCTCGTCAATTTTAGATTGTGGGATTTTCGCCCATTCTTGCTTCAAAACCTTGGAGTAGATAGCTCTTCGAAGTTGGTTTTTTTTTAGTTGTTTCTTGACTTGCCAGTCGAGTATGGCCCAAAGGTTTTCGGTGGGGTTCATGTCAGGAGATTGGCTCGGCCAGGGCAACTTCTGGATACCATTTTCTTCCTGCCACTTTTGGGTGTTTCTAGCAGTGTGACACGGTGCTCCATCTTTTTGGAACAACGTTGTGTTCTTGTCCACG
>NW_013666669.1:193534-206999 GCF_000517525.1 Limulus polyphemus | reverse complement strand
GTATATATTTTGCTTACCAATAAAAAAATATTATTAGGGAAATATATTATTGTTACGACAGCGGAAGTCACGTGACACTGCTGGCGCATGCGTGACTGAATTTCTCGAATTATCAGGGAACTCCGCGAATTTTGGAGAAGCCTCTTTGTTAGTATATAAGCCTGGCGAGAAAAGCCAGCTAGGTTAAGCAAACAGTAGTTACCGTGAGTTTCGGGTAATTTTCGATTCTGTTTCGAGCTAATGTGTGTTTTGCACTCGTAGAGAGCGAATTTATCGAGATTGTGAATCGCTGTGATTTATAGCATTTATTATAAAAGTTGTTAGGTTTAAAGTGACGAGAAACCTACTGACTGTGGAATTACTGTGTACTAAAAGTTTGTATCGAGAAAGAATAAACTGGTTTAATAAAGAAAGGACTTGTATCGCTGAAGTTCCTGGAAAGAATTTCCACCGGAAATTAACAAACAAGCAGATATGTAACAATATGTTTCTTTTCTAAGTTATGGGTCGTGATACAGAAACTTATACAAATATGATGAGTATATAATGTTAAAAAATAAATAAAAACTTTGAAACTGTTTGTAAATGAAAGCAGCAAAAGGTAAACTCTAGCTGTGAAAGTTTTAGAAAAAGAAAGATGGAAATGTTTAGGTTCTCATGTTTTTAATTGTTACTGAATGTAATTTTAAATAGAAGTACACTTCTCTTTATATTGTTGCACTCCATAGGCAAGTGTTTCACACGAGTTATTTGAAGAGCAATAAATTAAATAATTTTGAAGTTAGGGTGGTTGTTATTAACTTTAATAGCGTCAGTCAGTGCAATATTTTATTGTTTGGATAAAAACATTAAGCAGTAAGTTTAATAATACAAAAATATTTTGATTTTATTGAATATAAGAACTAAACAGAGAAGTTGCAATTCTTCGGTAAATTGCTGACTTGTGCTATTAATTTATTAAATACAGATATTTAAATGAGGATTGAATGAAATTACTTTGTCTGTAGTGCCAAATTAAGTATAATTTTATGTGTTTACTTTATACGATATCTAAATTTTTAGACCATCCTTATTTTCATTCTAAATTTGAAACAAAAAATGCTCATTCACACGTTTTAAGCTTATGAGGCTTAATTTCTTCTACAAACCAATTTTGAATATGACTGATATATTAATTTTATGATTATGATCAGTTTTTATTTTTGGGTCAACTTAGGAAATTTTATGGTGGGACTGCTAGGGACAGAAAAAATTATGCCAGCCATGGTTGTAACAACAAAACGTGGAACTACCTTTTTCAGTGTTTCTTCTTCAATCTTAATATTGAGGAGAGTCAAAGAAATTAGTACATCTTTTGTTTGAGATGGTTATCGGTTTTCTGTGGGAACTATTTATGCTAAGTAACACCATTTGAAGATAAAGTTGATTATGTGTAATACATACATGTGTATTTTGGAGTGAAAAACTTTTTAAATTTGCCATATGTGAGAAGTTACTGTGATGTGCCTTTGATTTTCCCACCAAGTCTTTGTTTTTTCAGTCTTGTTTTTATACAATATTTGTTGATGAGATAGGTTATCTAGTTGACAAATGATGGTAAGTCTGTTTCTGATATATTCAAAATAGAAATTACTAGGCTTATACTGTTTTGATCAGTGTTAAACAATATTCTAAACAATAATGAAAATCACTACATGAGTGTATTTATTTTCAACTACAATCTAAAGTATCATAACAGAAACTTGTTACAAAGCACCGATTATATGACAAAAATAATTTTATTATTTTAATAAGTATCTTATACTGGGTTAGTCCTCTATTTCCAAATGTTTAGCTGAAACATTTGTTGTGTTTAACTAACATATATATCCTTCTATCAAACTGCACGAAAGACCAATTCTATAATTTGTTTTTAAGATTTTAAAATGTGGCAGTGTAAATTTAATACTGCATTTAAAAGTTGAACTGGTTGTTTCAGTAAGTTCTATTTGCTGATTAATCTTGTCATTAACTCCAGGCATGACCAACAATGAGGTTTTTATGGTATTAGCTGCAACAAGCTTCCATGGAACATCGACAAGGCTTTGAGGGAAAAAAAATATGAATTCCACTGCATAACTAAATATTCATAAATTAACTTTGTTGTACTTCTACCTTATTGTATGTACTTTGTTGTTATAGAAAAAACTGGTAAACATGAAAACTATATTAACAACATTGTTGGAATAAAGAAGATTGGTAAAGTTTAGGAGTGATCTGTTATCCATGATATGATAACAACATTGTTAAACAGAGAAGATTGTTAAAGATTAGAAGTAATTTGTTATTCATGGTACGTTAACGACATTGTTGTAATAGAAAATATTAAAAGTCATCTGTTATCCATTATATGATAACAACATTGTTAAACAGAGAAGATTGCTAGATATTAGAAGTAATTTGTTATTCATGGTATTAACGACATTGTTGTAATAGAAAATATTAAAAGTCATCTGTTATCCATGATATGATAATAACATTGTTAAACAGAGAAGATTGTTAAAGATTAGAAGTAATTTGTTATTCATGGTACGTTAACGACATTGTTGTAATAGAAAATATTAAAAGTCATCTGTTATCCATGATATGTTAACAACATTGTTAAACAGAGAAGATTGTTAAATATTAGAAGTAATTTGTTATTCATGGTACGTTAACGACATTGTTAAACAGAGAAGATTGTTAAAGATTAGAAGTAATTTGTTATTCATGGTACGTTAACGACATTGTTGTAATAGAAAATATTAAAAGTCATCTGTTATCCATTATATGTTAGCAACATTATTAGAATGAGATATATTTTACTGAATTAGTACCATATTTTTCACAATATAATTTTAAAACGAAATACTTCATGTGTGAATAAGGCTGGTGGGACCACTAAAAAACTAAAAATGGTCACGTTTTTATGCAAAAATTATAGATTTTATTAGCACTAACGTTGGAACCACTTTTCAAGGTCCAAAAGCATTAGAAGCCATCATTACCGTCAAGGTCGAAATACTTCAAGACTTTATTTTCTGGAACAGAACAATTACTTCCAGAAGAAACGATTATATTATTGGTTTAGTCGTACTTAAACTGTCGTTATTTTTGTTTTTCTAAAAAAAACAGGTGACTTGCTTTCTGTAAGCTACCTTTACATTTAACACACAAATGTGAGTCACCCCGCCGTTATTTCCGAGAGTTAAGTAGCAGAGGCGACAACAGAGGATAAATAACACTGTGTTCAGGTATGAATCTCTATAAAAAGGTGAAGGATTCAAAATCCTCGTGGGCCCTTCAACTCTTCTCTGCCTGGGTGGTGAAACCCTATATATATAAGGTAGTGGGGTCGAAAGTTCCCCGCCCTCTCCGAGATTATAAGTAAAGTTGTTTATTTCCTAACCGTTTGTCTTTATTTTCGTTTTGGTGTTCAATCCGTTTTGATATTATTTACTCGGAAAAAGACCCATATGTACGCACATTTGTAAATGTCGCGGTGTTCTTGAGTGTATCATCAAATTTTCTCTTCGTATATTCACACCTTTATCCCACATAAAACCTTACTTTGTATTGAAGGCAGCTCCAAATCTATCAGATTTTCACTTTATATCAGATATCACAAAATTTCATGTAGGCCTAGAAAAAAAATCTTTATTTTATATTACATGATGAAAAAATATGAGAAGGCAGGCAGTGTAATTGGATTTTGTATCCTTTACTCTACGAGTACTTTCAACACCCGGGGTTTTGTTTTAGGTCTACAGTGAAATTCAATTGATTTGACACCGAACGTGTCTACTAATTGGTATATTCCAATGTTATTGAAACTTCGCCCAGATCAACATGTGTTGATGATTGCTCATAATCATTAGAATCTAATTTAGAATGCTATCACTCAAACACGTCTTTAACTGTTCCAGTAAACTGTAACTGTCTTTTTTAGGGAAACGTGGGCATTTGTCAAAGACGACAGCCAATGTTCTAGCCGCCATGATGAAATGTTTGACATTGTCTGAATGGAAGCTCATCTATAATTGGCTGAGAGCGTTGACACACCACACCAACTAACGAATCAGAGACGTGGTTTCTTATGACCTTGCACAATATGGTAGCAGATTGGTGCAATAATTTATTGAAACAAATTAATCGAAGGCCGTTTTTCATTAGGATCGGTCGTGTAAGTACAAGACAATTTTTTTCCTAGGCCTTATAACCCACATCTTTGTTCAGCAAAAAAACCCATTTTATTTCACTTTGTTCTCGCGTCCCTACTATATACTAAGTCGTCAGTTTTTACAACTGGACCCGTCGTTTAACATCTGGCTTCAAACAAATTAAATCCACAGTACTTCAGGCAAAGATTTATAAAGTAATATAAGATTCACTTTTACGCATATAAGTCTATATTTTCAATATACTCTTTAAAGATGTAATAAAAACACGTTAGATATAGAAAAAAAATGTGAGTGTTTATTACCAAGTCATCCATTTGCTACGCCGCGAGTTCATTCATAACAAGTTTTGCTCTCTTCTAAATCCCCCCCCCCCCAGTGGCTCAGCAGCTAATCAACAGACTTAAACCTCTAAAAATCGGAATTCGATACCCGTGGTGGGCACAGCATAGATAACTCATTGTGTAGCTTTGCGCTTTACAACAAACAAACTCTCTTCTAGAAATAAAAGAAAAACAATTGTTTCCTAGTGTCTTTCTTTGAAGACTTTTACGGTAATTGTTTTTTGTTGTTACTGCTGTTGTTGTTTTATTCTTACGATAATTTGAAAGTTTGGAAACTTCGTTGCCGCCAAGCACGCTCCGCACTCTTAGCTGTGGAAATAGTTTTAAAGTGACAGTCAATTCCGTTTATAAAGATCCGGATAAAGCTCTCGTGGTAGAAGAGCCTGTCTTTTATGTGGTCAGCAGTTGAAGATTAGGGACAGCTGTGCCTAAATCCTGAAGGTTTCCGGTGCACAAAAAGTGCTGTTAAAGTTCAACAATTCCTTAGTTTTGTTTTTTCTCTGGAAAATTATATAGAAAGCATGATGAGTAGGTGACTTTTCTGGTACAGGAACAGGAGCTGTGGAGACTAGGGGGAACATGCCCCCAATAATTTCTAAACAACAGGCTATGTAAAACATATAATTAAACATTATTATTATTGCTGTGTAAATATTTTAAAGCCAAATAAATATTACAGCATTAATTTGGCGTCATTTTAAAATAATCATATATGTATTCTAAGTAATTTAATTATATATTATAATAATCGCTTAAATGTATTGTTTTTGCCAATATGTAAAGTATAAACTATGTGTCTTATCTTCTTGATTGTATTTAAATATGGTTTTATGAGTGCAGTCAATGATGCTTTGACAACACAACTGAAAAATATTATTAATTAGGAATTTTTCGTGCCCACCCGAATACAAGTACTACTAAGGCCCTGAGAAATTAAAATGCAAAAAAAAAGACTCACGAATATTCATAATCAGCAGATTGTGATATAAAATAAAATAACCATGTTACTGTTGGTCTCTGTTATAAAACTTTTTTTTTTCTTTTTTGTTGAAGTTTATTGGAAGAACCACAAGTGTCAAGTTGTAGCTATGGACAACAGACTTGAGATTAAGCTTAGTCTATAAAGAAGAGACTGTAATATGTGTTAGAATTTTGTATCTAAGATGTTACACTCATATTTTCGGGTTGTAGCACGTCTTGTGAACTTCCATTTGTAACCTTGTACGTTATTAGTTGATAGGAAAAATTTGTCCGTTCCATTATGTACAGAATTGGATGGTCACAGTTCGTGCAAACGGATCAGGAAAAAATGTAAACAATTACAAGCGATTTAGAAGTGTTAAAAAAAAAACGCACAGGTAAACGTAAAGCCAACAGTGAACATCAAGGTCGTCTTGTAGTACAACTGTTAATATTCTATCCAGTAATGTGGACGGCAGAATGTTACCTTATGTAAAACACTGATATGACAGAAGAAAGGCATGTTTAGGTTAAAACATTATGGTTTCAGTCCGATTTAACCTGTTTGTTGTTGGGCAGTTTATTAGGAAATTAATTCATTTGCCCAGACATAAACGATCATTAAATGTGATTTCTTTAGATTTTGCAAGGATCTGATATGAAGTTGAAATATTTAAAGTTACGAGACCCGAGTTAATCGTGTACATAATTTAAAAGTATTTGGATCGAAACCCATTTTATACTATCAAAATAAGCAGTTCGAACAGTGGTCAGATTTAGTATTGTAAAGTGAAGTAACATCATAACCCTAATATATTTAACAATACGAATGACTCGCGGCAGTATTAAAACATAATATTTCTTGATTATTGAACTTAACTACATATAGTTAATTGTAAAAGTTGTATAAAAATATTTAAATTTACTGAATCAGAGATTCTAATGTTAAGGATATTTCCCCGGGCCCACTGGTTGTGGCGGCGTTTGTTTTTCTAATATTTACACACACACACACACAATAAAAGTCGTGTTGTGTATGGGATATCAGTTTACCAGATATTACCTAATTATTGAGAAGTATCAAAACAACAAGAAGAAAATACTCGATAGTTCACCTCTATTAGGTACTAACGATAAAGTTATGGCAATCGGATATTAGGAGTTGTCATGCTTAGTGACCTATATGTCTAATTATTAATTCATTAGCAGTAGAAACGTAACAGAAAAATTTGTTCTGAAAAATTAATCACTAATTAGGAAACTGACTTCGATGACCGTAGATGTTGCTACCCATGACAACGAAGATTATAACATTGTGTTGTACTGTGTAGACGTGGTATGTGAGGTGCTCAAGTAAGGATTGGGCAGGCTGTCTAGCAGGAACAAATCGATATTTACAAGTCATTATTTCTTTTCATTGTGACCAAAGAAGGCCAACGAGTCATTACTCCTGTCTACTGTGACCAAATGAAGGTCAACAGAGATCATTATTTCTGTTCATTATGATAGCGTTAACTTACCTTTAACTATCTTATTTTCTCCGACTATTAATTAATTGATTAATGTTTTGCATGAAACCTATCAGATGTCCCATTAAGACATCCCTTCAGACACTTAGATAACACTTAACATCGTATTTACACCAACACTATAATAGGCAATCAAAAGAATGACATCGTGTGAAATAAGATGACTCCGTAAAGCCGCCAGTAAGAACAGACTAGATAAAGTAAGAAATGAAACAGACCGGTACTGAAACAAATAGAGAAGCAGAGATTGAAAAAAAAATAGCCACTTGGTGCGAATGAGTTCAGGGCAGCTACCAGCAAGAGTATATAATTTACAATTAACAAAATATACAGACGTAAGGAAGCGTTGGATTGATGGTGTCAAAGAAACTTCTAAAAACATGAGACTAGCAACTGCTGAAATGTCACACCTTGTCCTCGATGGACGTTTGTATTCACCACGATGCTGAAAGGCACAAGTGAAGGATAAAAGAAAGAAAGTCCTTGAGTGGGATTTCAGTATATTAAATAGACTATAACCTATACGAGGGAGTCAGTCTGGAACATGTCATATATCTTGTATCAATGTATGATTCACTGTACAAATCAGTTTTTTGTTTACTACTAACCATGCTGAACAGTGTCTTACTGCTTAACACGTGCCTTTAGCAAAGTTATCAATAGAAACAGTTGTTCCAACAGTCTTTTTTTTTGTCGACAACACATCTTATTATGTTATTTTTGTAATATTTAGGTGCACTGTTTGATAGGAAACAACAAATTTCATTCATGTTTAGAGGTAACTTCTTCTGTGGCGACATTTTCAGTATCGTGAACACACCTGCTCAGTTCCCAAGCACGTGACTTAATCAGCCCTCTCGTAGCAGTATGTGTATAAATATTGTATTTGTTCCTACGATTGCCACTACCGAAGCTACTGAGCGTATGTGAAGCACGTTCCGTTGATCGGTGTCCAAGGTATGTTAATCTCCAATGAAATAGTTTATAAATACATTGCAATAGATCTGTATTTGTTGTGTGTAAAACATGACGACAATAGCTACTACTACTAGACCAGTAGTATCTTAACAACCTGACCGTATGCTGGTCTCTTTATTATTCGTTCTGTTGCCCTGTAATTTGGCTTAAGCCCCAGTTCTCTAATTCTAACCCCAGTGCTACCTCTACTATCCGCATATGTCCACTCCTGGCTATGTTTGGATAGTTGACTTCCCTCTTACCCATCATATAATTACTGGGTATGATGAATTTCAATTAGGAATAAACAATTTTACGTAAACAATTATATTTAAAACAACAATAATAGTACTACAGTAACATCTTTGTGTTGGTAGTGAGGAAGGTGTGGCGGGTTGAGGGAGAGTAAGTTAGTGATCGCCCTTTGACCCTAGAACATCTGGGTCTGAGGTGACAGGATGGTCATCAGCACTGACGTCTATGGCTGTAGAATGCTGCACATAATGCATAGGTGTGGGGCGCTACATGTAGTTGGATCACTATAGTTAGAGCTTGGAAATTGAGGGGTGTAACTTATTTATCACACTTGGCACTTGCTTTTTTAAAGTAGTGCACAAAAAAGTGCGGATATGTGAAGTTTACGGTACGTTACATTAGAGATAGTAAAGGTAGCACCGTATTAAATATAATTGAAGAGGTGTGCATTACATTGCTACTCTGAAATATATATATATACACACACGTGAATTTAATTACCCCATTTATCAATCGCTCACTAGATCAAAATTAAGATTTAACAATAACTTTGCATAAAACGAACATAAGAGCAAACTAGAAAAACCAATATTTAAACAGTACAGCGTAGAATTTTATATTAAATTCAATTACCTAAATTGCGAGTGATAGTTCACTAGTGCTTTGTTATTGTTTAATTCTGGTTTCTTTTCAAGAATTAGACGAGTCTCCTTCACACGTAACGTAGCTTTGTTTTGGGCTTTACCAAGTTGTTCAAAGTAGTCGATAAACCCAAAAACGATGCTATGATACGAGTGAAGGAAACACTTATAATCTTCAAAATAAGCCGGAATTAAACAATCAGCAAAGCGATATTAATATACTGAACTTTTGCTCACAGTTTAGTTAATTCAATATTATAGAAACCACATTATTAATGGTAATATTTGGTACAAGATAAATCAAAATTACTTTAGGTGTACACGCTTGCTTCCATTGAGGCAAGTCACTCGAAGCGCATGATTTTGTCAACATTGGAGGGACGAATGGATATTTTAACATTAGAAATTATGTTCACCTCGCTACTTCTCATTTCGAGCACTAATTAATCCTTTCTGTAAACCTCGTCATTGTAATTATTAACTAACCCTTTCTGGAAACCCTTTCATTGTAATCATTAACTAACCCTTTCTGGAAACCCGTTCATTGTAATCATTAACTAACCCTTTCTGGAAACCCGTTTTTTGTAATCACTAGATAACCATTTCTGGAAACCCGTTCATTGTAATCACTAGATAACCCTTTCTGGAAACCCATTCATTCTAATCACTAGATAACCCTTTCTGGAAACCCGTTCTTTGTAATCACTAGATAACCCTTTCTGGAAACCCGTTCTTTGTAATCGCTAGATAACCCTTTCTGGAAAACCGATCATTCTAATAACTAGATAACCCGTTCTTTGTAATCACTAGATAACCCTTTCTGGAAAACCGATCATTCTAATCACTAGATAACCCTTTCTGGAAACCCGTTCTTTGTAATCACTATATAACCCTTTCTGGAAAACCGTTCATTCTAATCACTAACTAATCCTTTCTGGAAAACCGTTCATTCTAATCACTAGATGACCCTTTCTGTAAACTCATTCATTGTAACCACTAGATAACCATATTGGAAACCCGTTCATTGTAATTTGGTTTCAATTGAAATGTTCTGCACCATTTCTTGTATTTTCACCTTTCACTAAAGGTTTAAGTGTTTGAAATACAGGAGATCAGATTTTTCTCTCTTTCTGTGAGTTATTACTGTTAAATATTATTATTTTGCATTAATTTATTATTTTAAAATGTCTCAATTTATAATATATGTATCGTTTGTGCATCTGTTTTTGTTTAATTTTTTTCATGTATGAATTAAAACTTCTGTCCTTCCATCTTTTTCGGTATGCCAATGTTAACATCAAATGACTCGGATTCCAAAAAAAGTTGACGTTTTATCCATCTGCTTCACTTTCCTGACCACGTCAGTTTTGAAAAGTGCCAAGAAAGAAATTGAAGTCTTTATTATTTTCTTGATTTCCCTTACCACATCGGTTCTGTAAAGTGTGGAAAACAGCAAACCGGATATGTTAATTGCTATATGAACATGCTTTTGTGACTATTGTACCAAAGTTATTTCATCTCCAACTAGGTTTTCATTCTGAACGACTTATATAGCACTACCTACCATTAACTTCTGGCCAAACCTAGCTAACTGCATAGATCAAACTAAATATTCACTAATATTAACTTGAACTTTAATTTCTGTCGTTCAGTACAATTTATTTGATTTCACTCTTCGCTAGTCAAGTCTGGATTGCGCAGGTACACTTTGTTAATCAAGCTGAAGATGTCGCCCTCTGGAGATGACAACTGGACCGATATAAACAACATTGTAAATACCACTGTACAACGTGGTGGGGTAAATACACCTTATCATGCACGAGCAGAAACTTATATCGTCCCTTTGGTGTTTGCGGTCATTTTCCTAGTCGGCGTGATCGGTAACAGTACCTTGATCTGGGTTTTTTTACGGAACAAAGTCATGCGCAGTGTACCCAATACCTTCCTGGTTTCTCTGGCAGCTGGAGACTTGACTGTTCTCCTATTTGCTGTTCCATTTATAGGAACCATCTACACTTTTGAGAGCTGGCCGTACGGAGAGTTCGTGTGCAAATTGAGCGAATTTTTGCGTGATCTTTCCGTTGGTGTGACTGTTTTGAGTTTGGCTGCGCTGAGTGTTGATAGATATGTCGCAGTTATCAAACCCCTCCACAAACAACGAGACGAGCGTCAGAAAATAATGTCCATCACTGTTGTAGTGGTCATCTGGGTAATCTCGATTGGACTGGCTATCCCAAGTGCTTATTTTTCGTTTATCTATGAAATGTTGGCCGGTGGAGAGGTCATCAAGATCTGCTACCCTTTTCCTCCGGAACTAGGCCACTGGTATCCTCGAGCCACAGTGTTAGTCAAATTTCTAGTGTTGTACGTGATCCCCCTGGTGGTGATTAGTGTTTTTTACACACTAATGGCTCAGCACCTTCTTCTGAGCACCAGACAAAATGTAATTAAGAATGCCAGCCACACTCGACAGCTGGAGGCGCGCCACAAGGTGGCGTGGACTGTCTTATCCCTGGCAGTAATCTTCTGCATTTGTTTTTTTCCGAGCCATCTCTTTATGTTATGGTTTTATTTCTATTCGGACTCTTGGAACGCCTATAACGACTTCTGGCATGCTTGGAAGATTGTTGGCTACGTTCTGACTTTCGCCAATAGTTGCCTCAACCCTGTCGCCCTCTACTGTGTCAGCAGCGTTTTCCGTAACTACTTCCAACGCTACCTTTTCTGCTGTTGCCATAGTGTCGTCCATCGTCAACGCACACTCACTAATCGCACTACATATACATCTCTTAGAAGCACTATAAAAAACAGTGCTACAACAAAGGTGTAGTGAAAAATATCTGAATAAAGGATTTCAAATTTTATAATTCTATTATTTACTTGTCTCAAAATACAATGGTATTATTATGTGTAAAACAGTATGGTACCATGACTATGGTGTAAAATGTGTTAACCAATATGGTACCATTACTATGTTATAAATTTGTAAAACAACATAGTACCATGACTATGGTGTAACACGTGTGAAAAGTAGTATTGTACTTTATCAAAGTGTAAAATAATAGAGTATCATTATTAAGATTACATGGTTGCGTGTACATTAACCAGAAAGTTGGTATGTCTCTTCTGAGAGATCTTACATTTTATTATGAACTTTGATATATATATGTTATGTATAGATGAAGTATAAGAATATGTTATTTTGTTACAAACATTAAAACTGGACATCAAAACTGGTGTTCAGAGGTTCACGGTCTGCAAGTTCATCTGGCTCTCAAGACTGGTGTAAAATAGACTATATATATCACAGAAGTTTTGTTATAGAATAATTCTGTTATGAAAGTATAATCAATCATTAATT
Organism: Limulus polyphemus; assembly: GCF_000517525.1. Lineage (NCBI taxonomy): Eukaryota > Metazoa > Arthropoda > Merostomata > Xiphosura > Limulidae > Limulus > Limulus polyphemus. The sequence continues at coordinate 194,756 of NW_013666669.1, read as the reverse complement.
AAATGGGATTTTTGTTAGACTAAGATTGTTTTTTGAATATGATTTTCTATACAGTACTATAACAAATATTCAAGGAATTTGATTTATAAGAATGTGTTTTATATTTCACATCATAATACGTTGTTAAAATTAGTTAAGGAATTATAATAATTTCAGTATTTGCTTGGATGGCTCTAAAAAAGCCAATATCTTCTGGTCTAAATGTTCATTGTAATGGTCTTGTATATTGGAATAAACTGTTACTACTATTGTAACTTTGATAAATAAACATTTTACATTTATTTACAATTGGACTACTCCAAACGTAAACAGTAACATGTATTGTGGTAATATATCCCAGATGCCACACTTCATTAATTAAAGTTACACTGTTTAACGTGTTTTTAGTGGTTCTTAGGAAGGATTGTGTAAAGTTTTGCTTATAAGCAGTTATACCAATGTTGTGTTTTTAATAACCATGACATCGGTGACTATACTTGAAGCCAACAGCTATTTTGTTAGTTTAAAATATGTATTTAGGACTAAACTAAATCTCCTAAGCTGGCCGAACCTCGTGAGATATCATTGGGATTATGGTCAAAAATATTGTTAACAGCGAGGGTACCCAACTGATAAAACAATGCGTTCTAATCTTTATAAATAAGAAGGTAAGAAAAGTATATTTAATTGACTATACTCATTACGAGGTTGCATTTCAGATTCATTCAAAGTAGGTAGTTTGTGATCGAAAGTTAATATTAAAGAACTAATCACAACGAGTTATAAATGTAATGGTCTTATTAGCTTAAAAAATAAACACATTTACCTACAGTAACACTAGTTACAACTTGTTCTAAATGTAATTGTAGTGCTTAACTCGGTAAATAAACACATCTACGTTGACACTGGTTTTTGGAAACATTAAAGGTAATTGTAACTTTTTAATTCATTGCTGTCATTAACATGTGTGAACATATTTTGTAAATATAATTTTATTTCTATACAGAAGTTGAGTACATTACATTAACATAATTTTGACTCTCACCACATCATCACCTCCGACTATGTTCTATCTGATGACTGTGCATCTCGACAATAGCTCTGCAGCGTAGTTTCCATTGCAATAGTCTCAATCATGAAACATGGACCTTGACACAAGCATTGATTAACAAATTGGAAGCATTTGAGATGTGAGTGTACAGAAAGATGATGAAAATATCCTGATAGACAAGGTAACGAATGA
>NW_013666669.1:189052-192651 GCF_000517525.1 Limulus polyphemus | reverse complement strand
ATGCCGGGCACCGGTAACGAATGAAGAGGTTCTAAGTATGGTGAATGTGAAAGATATATTGTACCAACCATCAAGAAGAGAAAATTAGCATATTTTGGTCATATGATGAGACGAGACAACATACAGTGAGTCCTACTAGAGGGTCAAATAGAAGGGAAAAGATACAGAACAGACCAAAGTGGATAACAAATATTAAAGAGTCGACTGAGATAGCAAAATATGAAAACCTGGTGAGAAAAGCACAGAACAGACAGAAGTGGAGGATTGTAACAGCCAACCTTCCTGAGGAAGCTGGCACATGATGATGAGTCTCAATCATAAAGCTGTCATGTTCAAAGCACACCCTTCCTCCCTGCCTGTTTTCCATAGTATATCTAGTGTACGAAGACGGCGATTTTCCATCTCTTATTTCAACAGTCTAATTGCACAGACATCCACAGGTGCTGCGTCCGGTGACTTAACCGACATGTCTTCGTATGGAATAGCTTGAATACCCATTTCATTTTGCAGCTGCTTGAGATATGTGATGGTTGGACTGATATGTCATGGAAGCAGCTTCTAAACACGTAGCTTGTATCGCTTTTCCAGACGGTGATACTTCTTGGTTATGTTGTTTTCTGTTTACTGGGACACGTGGATGTCTTGTACCACTGACCTCTGTTTTCGTGGAATCTGATTTGTTACAAGATCCAACACTTTGCTTACTATAGTTGATGTAAGACTTCTTGTAGATCTCTTTCTGGATGGTCCTGGTGTCCCAAGTTGACCCATATCCCGTTGTTTTTCCTAATGCCACTAAGCAAAAAGGATATCCCCGTCTTGGAAGTTCTACGTCTCCGATCCGAATACATCTTCATAACTTGAGTGTTACATACTCCAAAAGGGATCCGTTTTTGGTAACATAACACTTCCAACGTAACGCCAAACAAGGTCAAAATGTAGTTCTGGCAATTCCGTTCCACTGTGACGTCATATCGGCTGTGGTTGATACATGACTTGCTAACTTGTACATTCAAAATCATTTTAGTTTAACGTATTGAATTCTCCATAACTTTGAGGGTTTTGTTGATTCGGGGATGACAATGGTCGTTGTTTTGAACTTACCTCAGTTAACGCATAAAGTAACAGTTGACATAAATTGATTTATGTACACATTGATAATGAACAAGCCTAAGGTGTGCCCCGATCTAGCTCCAAGTTTTCCTTCTGTCTCAGAGATAGAGCCTGTTCTTTGTTATTTAGCGCTGGCTTTACGCACAAGTCCTCTGTCGTCTATTTTAACACACGTCCAAGTTGCAAACTTGAGTACACTGGTTCCACCGCCAGGAGCCTTCAGCAGAGACACAAAGAACATTGGTGTTTAAAAACTCTGCACCAACACACACACACGTTGGAGATATGCAAACAGCAGTTCAAAATTATTTTACAAGCCAGCAATGAAAATGACCTAAATATATTGGAAATCATCGCCACTCCAGTTAGAAAACCAGCCATCAACAACAGAAAACAATCTCTTCCTACTGACTAATACACAATTGTTTAGAAAAAGTAAACTATCATAAAATGTTCAAAAATATTTGTTCTTTTATTTAAAAAATAAACACCAAATACATATTATCCAAACCATGCACGGGCTGTATTTTTAAATACACCATCAGTCCTGGTTGTGGAAATAAAGCATTTCAGTGTGTTAGTCAATCACTAAACTACAGTAACGTTTGTTTCTTAAATCTTGGTGAGAAAAATTTTATCCTCTAAAAGTAAGTAAACATTGACGTAGTTTAGGTTAAAAAACATAGCCGATATCTAATATATGTCTCATTCGCATTCTCGTATACGCTTACGCTGGCATACTAAACTTTTTATACCACACGCATGCGTAGACAAATTGTACATTTAATACAATTTTGAATGTGAGATGTTACTTTTGTAAAGGTGTTCGTGATGTTTTAAACCTTAGAAAGGCGTATTTCATGGCTAACCTACCTATATGTGGACCGAAACGCACTTGTTTGATCTATTATTATTTATGACAATAACTGTAACACCTTACACTTCCATCTCAGCTTCTTCGCGTTTATCCAGAGAAGAATATTTCATCTTGTTTCTGATTGGCTGAGACCAGCTTCGAGCAAACTCGTAGATAGCCCATCGGTGTCTATAAACGAGTAACGACACCATTACCACACAGATCACTATTATTAACACCATCACTCCATAGGAGGCGCTGAGGTGACCGTGAAAATCAGTTCTTTTCAAGGGACATTCCAGATCGTAAAGTGGAACATGGCTTATCAGTTTCCGAACGTTTTTGGGAGGAAACCCAGTTACACACTGAAACCTTTCTTTACCGGTTACCCTTGTTTTAGTGGTGGCCAACCAACGGTACATATCCACTAGGTGGCAGTCACATTCAAATGGATTCCCTGTCAAGTTTACTTCCAATCCAGGCACAGCGTCTAAAAGGTGCATCGTTGAATTTTTTAAACCTTGTATATTGTTATTACTCAGATCAACGAGATTCAAGCGCGGAAGACAAGTAGAATTCAACCGGAAGTCTTTCATTCTGTTTCCTCCCACGTGAATTTCCGTTAGTGATGGCATGGAACAAAAGAAGTTTTCATTCAAAATGCTACTAAATTCGTTCTGTTCCAGGTTTAAAACCCGCAAGTTATCCAGCTGGCTGTCTTGAAAGGCGACCTCTAGGTTGTATAAGTAATTAGAGACTTTTTCGGTGAAGGCGTTCTTCAGATGCAGTTCCTCCAGATTATAAAAGTTTTTGAACATACGAGGATGTTCATCCTTGCTAACGATGTATAGGTCGTTGTCATTCAGCACTAGCTTCTTTACGAACTTGACGTGGTGAAAGGTCTTTCCCTTGATACTCTGGATATGATTGTTAGACATGTCAATGATGTGGAGTCTGCTGTAAAACGCTGCAGTGCCAAACACGTTAAAAGGCAGGTCGGGAATATGGTTGCCAGTGAAAATAAGAACTTCGGTTTCTAACGGTAGCTCTTTTAGCATCACTGCGTCAGTAAAATTTGTGTTCGTGCAGTTCGTAACGTAAGTCAATTTGCCTTGGGGTCCGTACGGTACTTCCCCACAATGGCATTTGCCTTGAAACTCCGCCGGACAGACAGACGGTAATCGGGATTTATGTGACGACGAGACGTTCTTTAGTTCTGACATTTCACAGTGGACAAAAGGACAATTTCCACATAGAAACAGAGTCACAGTCGCTAATCCTAATGCTTGTACTAGGTTTCGGGGTCCTCCTTGTGTTTGAAGTGCTGCCATGGTGTAAGCTGAACTGTAAAGATAGAAACTTTTGGTTAAAAAACATATTGGAATGAAAACACAGAACCTTATCTACTGGGCAGAAGAGCTACAAACAGGACTCTGTAAACTAGAAGATCACAAAACTCTAGTTGAATCTAACGTTCTGTAAATTAGAACATTACAGAACTCTAGTTAAACATAAAACTCTGCAAACTAGATCGTTACAGAGCTGTAGTTAAACATAACACTCTGTAATAATGGCTGGAGACGGCTTGAATGGGTAATGAAGAAAAAATGTAATATAAGTTTAACATAAC
>NW_013666669.1:183821-188106 GCF_000517525.1 Limulus polyphemus | reverse complement strand
GTATATATATATATATATATATATATAAAAAGATTGCAATAGTGGTGGACATTTTTTTTATTGCATTCCCCCAAAAAGAGTGTTAATGCACTCTCTGAAATATATAAGACCTTTGTGTGCCCTCTACATACACACACACACTGTGTATGTTGTTTTATAGATTTTTTTGGTATAAGGACTTGGGGCCATTTATGAATATAATCAATGTTACTTACGTCAAAGATGATAAATGTTCAATAAAAGCAATAGTGGGGGGTTTGAAACTATCATCACACAACTTTTGGTTGAGATTGACCAAGTGACCTACAAGTAGTTAGATAAGGGACAGACAGACACACTTTTTTGCTTTATCTATATAGATTTTACTCCTTCACAATCCATTATATCAGTCATATCCAGGTGAGTTAGCTTAAGGGTTTTGTATCTCTCCTATTGTGATAGCTCAGAATCATCTAAGAAAATGTAGGCCAGTTGAGTTCTTTATGGATTTATTTCTTCTCTTAAGTTGAGCTTCTGGATTCTTGCTTGGGGTAGCACTAGCTTCCTGGAGAAGCCTCTACTGGCTGATTTTGTTGTTATCCCTTTCATATGAGCCTAACCTTGTGGTCAGAGTAGAGATGCTTCTCAATCTCAGTAGCAGTTAGAAAGAGCTGATGATGACAAAACCTTGTCGAAACGTTGTACATCTGCTGTTATGTTAAACTTATATTAAAGTTTTTCTTCATTACCCATTCAAGCCGTCTCCAGCCATTATTAGTCTCAAAGTGGGTTCCTCGTCACCGAATAACACTCTGTAAGCTAGAACATTACAGAACTCTTAACTAGACATAACACTGTAAATAATTTATTAAGTACAGTAGTACTTAATAGTAGGGATCGACAAGGATTCAAAAAACATCCTATTGTATTCCTAAGCAAATTATTGTAAAAGTTATAGCTATCGGGGATATGGCTATACTAAAAGTTTATAAATGTTTTGTCTATTCCATGAACATGTATAAAAACTTAAAAAATAAACCGGCATAAAAATTACAATTTTAACGGAAAGTATGGATCGTTGGTTATTCGTAGAATTGTTATAAGAAGTATCCATAACAAAATGAATGCTGCAATTAAAAACACACAAACAAGTGATACTAATTTACAAAACAACAATTTATAAGCATAATAAAATGACTTATTCGGGGGGGGGGCATACTACAAGTTTTGACAGAACACTGGTCTGTCTTCCTCATAATCTAACAGAACATAACAAAAATCTATAAAACGTATAACTTTATTTCTATAATAAATTAGGAACAGAAAAGAAGAAATGAATATAAATTATAGAATATGTCTCTAACAAAAGTGTTTGTTGTCCCCTCCCCTGGGGGATTTTTAAGAAGCTGAATTATACAGTGTTTACGGCTACTACATGACGAATAATTTCTACATGAAAATAACTTAAGTTGACTTATCAGCAAAATATGTAAATTGTTTTTTTTTCTTGAATAAATTGAGCAAACAATTTCATAAACTTGTATTGTGCGTCTTCTGTGTCACTCTCGTAAAGTATTTGTTTATTAGCTAGATAGTTAACACACGATTAATTCATTCAGGCATAAGTTCATAAAAACAGAATAGATAAATTTTATCAAATGATGCAAAACAGTTTTATCTTAAAAAGGAGCATAAAAATTACAATACAAATGTAAAGAGCTACAGTGTAAGGAGAGAGTTCTATAGATAAAACTCTCAACGCTAGAATTAATCCTTTTAAATCTTCAAAAACATCACATAACGGTAGGAAACAGCTGATAGCAATGTAAAATATAAATTTATCAGTAGGGCTGATACCTATTAGCCCAGTTAGAATTAGAAATAAGGCGCAGGACTGGTACTTATTAACCTTATTAGTAATGGCAGTATACCATAGGGCTGATGCTTATTAGCCCTACTAGTATTAGCATTAGAGCATAGGGCTAACATTTATTAGTCCTACTACTAATACTAATACTAGTAGTAGAGCATATGACTAATACTTATTAGCCACACTAGTATTAGCAGTAGAGCTATGTAAAATGAACCTTTCTGACGTTCGAGTAGCTGTTATTTTTAACGAGTTTCGTCGTTTTTAGAAGCTATACTAAAACAACTACAAGTACAGCATCTTATTGTTATAATTACAACAATTAACTAACATGACAGACTTAAGGAAATGTTCCATTTTAACAAGTTACTAAAAATAACGGCGACAGGTCTTAATGCACAATATGAGAACTAGCATACCTGCACATTCGAACTGAAGATAGAGCAAGGAACACCTGTTGGTTGTTCCTGTAAAGATTGGCCGTAAGAAGCTCTGCCAGGAACGAACTTAAATTACAATCTTCACGAAATCTTTGTTACACATTTCCCAAAGTTATTCTTTACACAGCCAACTTAAAGATGAGGGAAACAAAGGTATATTAACGTGATTTACACTTTTCGAATATGGCGTCCTGCTTCTCCGGACTGGCCTAGCAAGGCTCGGTTGGTTTCTACTCTAGAACCTGTCCTACTATCTCCCCCCTCCCCACCGCTACTCACCCTTTTAGTCATGTACATGTACGCATTGTTTGTTACCTTCTCAAAAGCGCGTCAGGCCGTGACGTGTGTTTTGCACTCTCGCCCATGTGAGTCATTCAAAACGTCCGGTTTTAGTCAGCGTCTAACAGAAATCACAAGTAGACCAGTTCCAAAGTTTGTTATGAATGTTCTACTATACGAAAGTAAAGTCAACAATATAAGAAAAAAAGGATAGATTTTACAAGAATCTCACAAACAACAAATTAATCCTGCAAATGCTCCACAACTGTCGTATACAAACACTTCTTAGAAAAGTACTTAATGTTTCTTAGGCTCTCTTTATCAAACTGCATATGTTCAATAAGAAAATTTTAAGTTGAAAAAAAAACCTGAAAAGCCCCTTTGTTTTTTAAAGTATCGGAAAAGTACATTCGAATAACGATTATGCACTAACAGTATATTAAGAAAGTGATATTGTAGGTCTTACCATGCAGCATGATTAACCATTTTATAGCGACTTACCATGCACATGGTTCATCATGTTACAGTGATTTAACATGTACCATGATTCATTTTATCGTCAGTTGTAAAAATATCAAAAGTATAATTGTTGGAGTATATGAGGTATGTGAGAAATAAAGACAAATTAACAAATTAACTAAACAATAAACTGATTGTTTAGTAGTTACTAGGTTGTTTTGTCTCATCACAAGAAAAAAATATCAATAAATATTAACATGTGGTTAGTTGGTTGTTTTGTCTCATCACAAGAAAAAATATCAATAAATATTGACATGTGGTTAGTAGGTTGTTTTGTCTCATCACAAGAAAAAAAAATTAATAAATGTTGACATGTGGTTAGTTGGTTGTTTTGTCTCATCACAAGAAAGAATATCAATAAATGTTGACATGTAAACTTTTACAGGAACATAGGAGCCTCAGATCATCGTCTGTTGCAAACAGATGCTCACACAACACGTTCAAGTTTCCTTCAAAGTCTGTCTCCTCATCTTTTGTGAGATGTAGAACCCTCAAATAATTGTCTGTCACAAAAAGATGAACGTGCAATAAATCCAGCTTTCCTTTCAAGTCTGTCTCCCCATCTTCTTCGGGATGTAGGACCTAGAAATTTTCTTCCTTGCCTTTTTCTTGCAGAATTGTTAAAATTGGCTACAAAAATGACCAACTTGCATTTTAACAACGTAAAATGTGATCAGATCGATGGTACATCCACAGGTAATCCATTTTCCCCTGTGATTTGTAAATTATTTATGATTTGTATACCCCGATCATTAAATTATTTCTTCCTGTATATTGGCTACGATTCCTTGATGACGCATTCACAAGTTTTTCCGGTCGATAACAAGCCTAGCTTTCTGTACAAAGATTTAACAAAGAACACTCTGCTGTAAAATCACTATAGAATACGAAAAACATAAAACTATCATTTATCAACCTCCTTATATACATATGAAGGCTTCTCCGCGAGTGTTTGTCGCAAAACCACCCACATTGACCTTTATATACCCTAGAGTTCACCCCATCGCACTTATAACCAACCAGGTATTTTAAATTCTACACTACAACCAGTTTCAATTTCCAATAAATTCTGAATTTAGGAATCTAACATTTAAAATCCTGTCTTTATAAAATCAGCAAATTTCTTAAAATTATCATCGAAAAGACAGCTACTAACACTAATAAACTTAATCAATGTGATGCCCCAGAGAAATTTAAT
>NW_013666669.1:158014-183752 GCF_000517525.1 Limulus polyphemus | reverse complement strand
GTCCTGCCTCCACGTCACTAATTTACTTAAAATTATCATACGAAAAGACAGCTACTAACACTAATAAACGTAATCAATGTGATGCCCCAGAGAAATTTAATTTAAGACACCAGAACCTTCTCTTTAGCCCCCCAGTGGCACAGCGGTACGTCTGTGGACTTACAACCCTAGAATCCGGGTTTCGATACCCGTGGTGGGCAGAGCACAGATAGCCCATCGTATAGCTTTGTGCGTAACTTCAAACAACACCTTCTCTTTACCCTACGTTCCCGGTCTTTCTTACGCTCTCAAGATGTTATGTTTTTGTAAAACACACAATATTAATATAAAGAGTAATTCACACTTTATTCTTGGTAAAAACTAATCAGTTTGCTGTTAGAGCAAAGCCACATTGGGCTATCTGCTATGTCCACCGCGGAGAATCGAACCCCGGATTTTAGCACCATAATTCCGTAAAATTACCGCTGTATCATCGAGGGAGAAAACTAGTTAGTATTCTGTCAAATAAATTCCAAGACAATCATATTAATAATGTTGATTATGAATACAAATGTCAGAACTGTGCAGCTAGCTACATGGGTGAAAAAGAGAGAAAACTCAACATTCGCTTAAACGAGCCCAATCATGCACCATCTATCATCCATCAACATGAACAATATTCTGGTCAAACCTTCTCCCACTTATTTTACATATATTATAAGAAAACCAGCAATTTTAAAAGAAAAATCGAGGAAGCTTTAATAATAAGTAATAAAAAAACACCACCACCATCTTTTAGCAAATATTCTGGTTCCCCACTATGTATATTCGCAAACTATACGTAGTCTTCCTGCTGTATTCACATCTGCACGTTCCATCACGCAAGGTGTACGTCATCTTCCTGCTTTATGATTGGTTCACTTAAAGTTTAATATTTTCAAATGTAATTCTATAACATTTATGTGTACGTTGTACCCAATGGCAACAACAAATTTATCAAAATGTTCTAATTTGCTTTTCATCTTCTCGTAGTCCCCCCTATAAGTCAACGATACATTTAAGAACTTACAACGTTAAAACCTTGCGTTCGATTCCCCGTCGTGGACAGAACGCAGAGAGTATATTGTCTAGCTTTGCGCTAAAAAAAACAAATCGTTTTCCATTTTATAAACATGGAATGCAATGCATTTATCGTGGAATAAGAAATACAGTATTAAAACCATTTTGTGAAAATACAGAATTGATATCTGTAAACTGGTAATAAATCATCCTAAAACCAAGTTTAATACACCAGTAATGTCATGAACTTTTCCTGACAAGAAGCCAACTTTATAGAAGATGACATGAAAAGTGATTACTTATTTAATACTCTATGAACATATTTGTTAACTTTGTGTTAGTCTGTAGGTGCTGCCATCTGTAGTCTTCCAATCTGCATGTTCCCAGTGGAGAGCATAGGAGGGCTACCACCATGGGCGTGGCTAGATACCAAAAACATACGGGGCACGGGTCCTGTGCCCAGTTACGCTTATATCATGGGAAGTCAAAGTTCGCGACATTGTCTTCCCACGACTTACTTTGAGATAACCCATTTTAATTTCAAAGCTATTTTATAGAATTCACGTTTCGTCAGATTTTAATGAAGGCCGTTTCAAATCTTTATATTTCATCTTTAAGGAATGAACTTTGTATTATAACTTTCTATTACTAAACAGTGCAAGACGCTTTCTTTTTTTGAGTCGAACATTCTCTAATTAACAATGACCTACCTTTACTAAGCAATAACATAGACCTTTTAACTATTAATAGGAATTATTGTTACAAAATCCGTTAGGTATCTGTTTGTTGCTGATATTTAATCATTTTACACTTCTCCTTGTAGGTGATGTTCAGCTATTTATGTTGGCACCTATAAATCGACATTAATAATCTGTAATATATTTTTTTTTCTATTAACGCAGTTTTGTTAGTGAACTAAACGTGAAAATATAAGACAGAGGAAAGCCTAATCTTTTTGTGTCGTTTGTTACTTTGTGTAAATTGGTTGTATAATAATTACATGAAATACAAATTGTATTTAATCACGTGTAATTTAAGGATAACAACAGACCCAGTCGTGCATTAAGGCACTATACTAAACTCTACCCAGTAGTGCATTAAGGCACTATACTAAACTCTAAAATAAAACACACAAAGCTAGTCTTTATCATTCAAATACTTATCAAGACTTCATATAAATTTACTGCATCCACTACATCTGAAGGCAACCTATTCCGAAGGCCAACCATCCTGTGAGAAAAATAAAGCTGCCTTGGCCGAAGACGACTCCTACCCTGTCAAAATCTATATTTGTGTCCCCTAGTTTTACCATTTTCACTCTTAAATACAAAAAAAAAAAAAAAGATGATGCATCAACACTTATAAATTCCTTTTACAATCTTAAACACCTCAGTCAGGCACCTCTAATTCTTCTTATTTAATAGAAAACAATTTCAGAGAACTAAACCTATCCTCAAAGGACAACCTTCAATCTCAAGTATCATCCTATATTCCTCCTGACTTTCTAACAATTCAATGTTCTTTTTAAGGTAAGGAGCTCAAGAATGAGCTCCAAATGTGGCCTACAATGAAATTATAACCTTATTAGACTTGTATTGAATATTTCTGTAGATACAACCTAAAAAATCCTATCTACTCTGCCATCTTATATGATATACTGGAATTAATTTTAGATTATCTTGTTTAGTTGAAGTTGAGTGAATAAGTTGCTTTGTTTGCTTCTCCAGTGTTCTAGTTCTCAATAAATATAATAAAGCCTTCTGTTCTGTATTCTGAATAAATGTATTTGTTGTGATTTTTGTAAGATAAGTAACCACTATAATTTTTTTAAAACAGCATAATATTTTTAACAAATTTTTTAATTGACTTTTCACTATCATATGTACTCATTTGGTTAATTTTAAAATCTATAAACAATTAAAGGTTATAAACCTTCGTATCAAGAAATAGAAAAATCATCCTTCACAGAATGGGCAAATGTTACTGTCATATTCCTTCAAACAAAAGTATTCACAAAAAAAATTATACTTTTAAATTTACAAAAATTAAATAACAATAAAATACTGTACTTCACTCTAAACAAACTGCAGTCAATTCTATTAAGTTAACACAAATTTTAAGATGTTAACAACGATACTTAGGCCTTTTCATATCTTCATAATGTGCATTTATATTATATTATGAATCAACAACAAGAACTCCACCAGTCTTAAACCAAGTTACCAGATGTGATATGATACAGTTCATCTCCATTGTTAATGAATGGTAATTATATAATAAAGCTGAAATGGTAACATGGCAAAACATTTGTTTATATTTTAAACTGCTAATATATGAGCTTGATAATAGGTCTTCTTCAAGTTGACAATTTTTAATGTGTGAATATTATAAGCTAAAGATTCATAACAACTACTTTCATGGCTATAATTAATTAAAGTAACAATCTTTTATGAAATTACTATTTCTAAAACTCTGGAAAAAACAAAACAATGTATTATTATTCTCTGCATATACCACAAAACCATCAACACTTTATTTTATAACATGTGTTTTTGTTTGTCATCTTGCATGTTAGGGATATTTACTATATTCACTATAAATCATTTTAATAAAGAAAAACACTGTTCTGTGAAAGGTAATGTACACTCTTATAACTCAATACATATATTAACAATATACTTTTTCAACTATTTCACATATTTACCTATTAACTAACTTTATATTAGTTACAAAACTACCTTGAATATACTATATAACAAATGCATCTAATTTATTTCTTCATAGAACAAAACACTAATTTTTTTTCTTCCTTCAACTAAAACTACAATGTTCTATTAAAATCAGTATTTCTAGATATTTTAGTCTTTGTTTTATTCAGTAAGTGACAAAATAATAACCATATACTGTATATATATATATATATGTAAACTGATAAATATTATTTATCAGTAGCTAAGAAATATATATTATCAGAAAGAAAAGTTATAAAATCAATAAATCCAATTTTAGATAGACTGATTAGAAGTACATTGTTATAAATCAATATGCCAGAAGTTGTTAAACGAATCAAAATGAAATGAATCATTTGGTTATCCTTTTAATATTTTCAGCTACAACCAAAATTTTAGTAAATAACTCACTTTCAAAAACACTAATAAGCTAATTTTTTCTTATAACCTACAAACATCATATTGTAGAAAATTAACTTGAATTTGTATGTTGTTTTTCTTTTTGCATACGTTCACAGAAACCAGGAGAATAATGTGTAACCTAGCATTTTTTGGTTACCTGTTGTATAAAAGTTCAAAGTTAAAAATCAAACTGAATTTCATAATTGAAATATAACTAATAATATAAAGTAAATAAATGGAAAACCATAAATGACATCATTCAAACCATTTTCTTAAATTAAACCTTTAACTGGATAAAAGTAATTAATTATTCTAAAAGAATCCTTCACCTTACTAGCAGCTAAAACAAAAAATTTTCCACTGAAAGTTTTTAACATACTGTAAAGACTAAGAAAGTACTCATATTATATGTTGGTATAAGAAAAATGTTTTGACTAAAACACTCCTTGAGGAAAAAGTTTACAAGTGCAATAGTTTTATTTTCCACACAGATGTGAGTATCTAAGTGAAACATTTTTATACTTGAATATCTAGCAGTCACCGATATTAAAAAAATAATCTTTCCACTCTCACTAGCAAGATCAAATACTCATACATGGAGTTTCAGACACTTATTGAAAAATATTAACAAGAAAAAGATATTCTAATTGCTCTGATCCTTAGTAAATAAAAAAATGTATTTCTAAATTTCACCAGATTTCATACTTTAAGGTATATTTAGAAACAATTTACAGACATTATGCATCACTAGAATTGGCCAAGCTGTCTGAAGATTCCATCCTGTTGTAATATTTGTCTTCTGGAAATAAACAGTAATGTTGTACAATGAATAATATATCAAACAAAATTGAAATAAATCCCAATCCAAATTTTGTAAAATTTCCAAACACTGATATCCAGTCATCAAAATTATAGGCAATCAAAAACATCTGAAGAATACTCAGAAACCCTCCAGTGAAGTCTAACAGGATATTCCCAATACTCCAGCCAGAAGTGGAACGACGTTTACAGTTAAAGTAAGCCTGCGGAATGTATTTGGTTAAAGTAATGGCCAGTTTTACATAAGACAAGTAGTAGAGCAAAGAAAGCCAAGGATGTTTGTGAATTCCTCCTGCAAAGATTACAATCAAGAATATGGCAGCTCCAAGAAATAAACAAGAGAGAAAAATGCATGCAATACGAGAAACCCTCTGTTCACCTCTTTCATACAAAAGTATCTGAATGACAGTAATTATTGTGGCACAAGTTGCATGGACAGCGAAGACAATATCATTTAATTCAACTGGGATAATACTTGTTGGAAATAAATTAAAATACTCACACTTCACAGAATACACATATTTAAAACATAAGTTATAAACAGAATAGCAGAAAAATCCTGTTAGATTTAATACAACAAAATCAAAATTCAGTCCAACAACACTTTTTCGTTTCCAGTTCATGTATATTTGTGGATAAAATGAGATAGACCAGGCAACAAAGTATATCCAACCAATAACAGAGCATAATATTATCAAACCCTCGTTCCTGTAAACATTCACTCTCACAAAGGCTTCTGAATCCATGAAGTCGTTCGGTGTAACGTTGACTCGAACAGTTGTATGCCCTGCTTCTCTCGCTGTCACATTGTAACTCAAAGATGAGTTGGAATTTTCAGGAATAGTCCAATCATTAGGTAAGCAATTAATAACATTCCCATGTTCATACCAAAAACTGACTGCCACATCAACGTTAACTGGTTTGCTGAGGTAAACAGAAAAACATCCGAAATAATCCTTGCTGAAAGCGAGATCGTGAGGTGAAACTTCTATTTGCTGCGCAGACACTTTACTAATATTAATAAATAACTGCAGCAACGTTACCAATCCAAATATCATAGAAAATATGTTTACAGAACCTTGCTTAAAGTTAAATAAAGTTCTAAATCCAGTGCGGTAGAAAGAATCTGCAATAACATTAGTATTGCTAGTAATATTATTAAGATTACTCAATTTCGACATTTTTTTTGAAGTCGTAGGCATACTAGTAGTATTACTACTTGTAATATTAACTTTTCACGTTATGAGACGCCGTTTTAACTTTTAAAACTGAAGTAACAGTTAGGCCTCCGACCAAAAAAGTTTATTCGGGATCTATTAGAACTTAAGTTAAATCGAAAGACATAAGCCCTAAACCAAAATTACATATATATTACCGTAATTATTTCATCTATTCAATAATACAGTCAAGTCTCGTGATCGATTCTGTAGTTTCTGTTTCCTGCTTCAGAGGGAAGCACATGTCGCCTTTCGTTTTTACTGAATTTTAGCTAATATATTTAATTAAATAATATCGAACTGAAACAACAACAGCTACCACTTTTTGTTTTATTTCATTCACAAATCACAGGACTAAACACAATCATAAATTTTTTATTCAAAAATATCGCATACACATTAATCGAATATGCTTTATTAACTCAACAGCAACACCATAAAGGATAGAAAATACTAAATCAAAATTCTACAAAACTGTACTGACATCAGTAATGTGTTTCAATTATTTGTTTATCTTTCCAATACTTTTCTAGTCTTCATATAGTATTACAATAAACAGACATTGTAAGATAAAGAATTATACTTTTATTCTGTTATTGTTTTGTTTACCATTCATTAATTATTCCTTTTATCGTTTTGTTTAATTATGAATTTTTAGTTATATTAAAACACCAACTCGCCTTCTATCTAGTAGAGCCCGTTGATGTTGAGTATGTAAGTATTATGAAACTGACACAAGCTCCCCTAGCGGTGGCATACGGATATTACTCTTGTGAAAAATTATGTAAATTAGCTAGTCACATAAGCTGTAATTTCGTGGTCTAACCACTTAATAAAATGCTTTCCTTGGTCTTGAAAACGAGTTAGTTCACGAGATATAATTAGAAAGAATTATTGCTAATTATTGATCCATATTTTTGTTATAGTGAGAAGTGGTTTAATTTTGAAACATTATGTTATTCTCTGGTGAATTAGTTTTTTTTTTCTGGTTCTTTCTTCTAATTTCTTTTATATTTATTGAAGTTAATCACTTTGAGATGTATGTTATATTGTTTATTAACGTTTGGATCTAGTCCTGGCCAGGCACGGTTTATTAATTATTTTTTATAAGTGAAAAATTTGTATTCTAGTTGTTTGAGAGTTATAGTTTGGATTTCTTCTGTTTTATGTTAATAAATTGTGTTTTTGACCCTGATTGTAGCCGCGTTTTGTTTAGTTCATTACAAAATGAATTAATTTATAGGATTTAGTTATTTTTGTTTTTATGCAGGTGAAGTTTGTTTCTGGTATTTGTTCAAAGCTACACAAGGATTATCTGCCCTAGACATCCATAATTTATAACTCCTAATATAGAACGATACTTTAAGTTTTCTACTCCCTTAGTTAATATGTATTTTTTCGAAATTTGTTTTTCTTTCAGTTCAGTTTGATCACCGAAAGTCGCTCAAGTAAACACATCTAACTAACTTTTCCTTATTCTGGATCTGCCCTCGACCTTCAAGGAAATATAACTCTAGTATATAAGGATGACCTTTGTTGTTGTTGTTGTTGTTGTCGCCGAATCGAGTACTGGCCCGGGATTTCCCTGTCCTTATATTAGCCTTTTAGTGGACTAAAGTCACGCCTTCTCTTTAAGAAGTAACATGTACAACTTGGCTTTGTGTGATGTTATTGTGTTTTGTACTAAAATCCAAGTTCTCCACTGTTTAGCAGACTTTTGTGTAACTTAACTTTTAGCAGGCTAAACGTTTTTGCTGAGAGTAATTGAGATTTTTCTTTGTTTTAGATTTTTTGTCAAGATTTAAATTTTGCTGAGTTTTAATTTAACTTTTAGCAACTTTTCTATTTTTCTTTTGTTTATTTTTTATTTCCTTATTTTTTTAGTTAATTTTAATTTTGTAACTTTGTTTTAGTTTAAGTAGGGCAGGAGGACACACTGAACTGACGAGAGAGAGATCTCACAAAGGTTTCACTTCCCACCACTGTTTCACCAGTCCAACATATTCACACACAGACCACACACTTATTCCACTTATATTTCGTCTTGTGTTTTAGTTGCATGTTAATAAATATTGTTATAATCATCCTTTTGCGTTTCTCCTCTTTCCTCACGATGAACTCAGAGTTCAGAGATATAGAGACACAAACACCATAAGTCGATATCCTTCCAACCTTCATTTACCATATCCAAACTGACTAATTTGTGTCGTATGTGTCAGATCAGATGACATTCAGATTGAATATATGTAATAACACCATCTTTAAGAGTATTCGTACCATATACACAGTACAGATCATTGATCAATATCCACTTCAGAATATGTGATAATAGATCTTTTCTAGACTTATGTCAACTGATTAGTGAGTATCGAAAAAGCTTTATATAGAAATTCACATCGAGAAACAGTGAAATAGGATCAGTATTAGTTCCGAATGACAAAGGTGACCTCCAGGAAATTAAAAATCTGGAAAACTTTTATGATTTCAAATTTCTTAACTCCAGTATCGTGAATAGAAAATTACTTAAATCGTTATCTATTATTACGTAAACAAAAATGCAAGGACAAATTGAGGATCCTTTATCAATGCGTCTGTTGTTTAGACAATAAAAATAACGATAAAAGTGGTTTTATAACAGGGCTACTCTGGTCCAAAGGATGATTATCTTCAGCCCCTATCTATTCTTTAATTAAAGAATTAACACTAAAGGTAAAAAACAAATAAAATATACATTTTATGATTGAATCACAACTGTTATTCAGAATATATTCGAAACTAATGTCTAGTTTTATTGATGAAATAAACTCTCTATAACATTTCAAGACGATTGTAACAGACCGTATCTCCACTTTCCAAATCGAAAAGCAAACATATAACTGAGCGATGTGTGGTAAATCGGATATCAGATATTGCTTCACATTTACTTTTCTAAAATTTAATCAGATTAACTGCTAAATAATCCACAATGACAGATTGGTAGTATCAATATTATCTAATTCTAAAATTTTATACAAATATAGGATCACTGTGTGAGTCAAAGACGTCTGAAAATACCACACATATGATGTAATAAATATGATATGAAGCCTAATCTTATTCATTTGCCTCCCTGTGGCACAGCGGTATGTTTTCGGACTTACAACACTAGAAACCGGGTTTCGATACCCATGGTGGACAGATTACAGATAGCCCATTGTGTAACTTTGTGCTTAATTACAAACAAACAAACTTATTTATTTGAAATTTTGGCTCCATGGCTTGATCTTTAAACTGCGTTTTTTTTTTCGGCCCTTACCATACGTTCGTTTGATTTATAAATATGTTAAAAGTATTTTTAAAAACTGATAGCTAAGCTTTCGAAGTAATTTAGCACAGGCTGTTTTTTTCAAACTGTTATTTGTGACAGTTGTGAGTTCCAGAAAGTGTGTTTTTATGTATAAATTACTGAAATTAAAGTTTAATATAAGACTTGGGTAAGTTATATCCCTAATCCTCCTCTTATACAGATAGTTTTGTCTGTTAATGTGCATTTCTGTTTTTATGCGTGTGTCGAGTTTAATTTTTCGTGGTTCTAGGCTTGATGCCCTAGACAAGCCTTAATACTTTAGAACCACTGGTGCGCTATAAGAGTTATCAGAGTCAATCAGCCAACATCTCCATCGAGTTAAAAGAACTTCAGTCTTCATTTTGGCCATCAAGTGGGCTGAAGAGAATCAGAAGTTTCTGGTTATTTCTGGTTATTATTCGGGGCATTAAAGATACTTAACCAATATAACCATCACGGATTGGACGGTTTCATTCTGTGCCTCATAATGCCTTTACTGGCGAAACCATGGTCGTGAATAAATTATATATTTGTGAAACGTAAAATTGTCTTGTTTTTCCTCAAATCTGTAATTATGGAGTTTCACCAAGTACCGACGGTTTCAAGTATCAATTATATAATTTATACACTTTTTTGAACTAAATATGATGTGATAGTAGGAAACAGCTGTGGCGCATGGAGGTGGCCATGTCTCCATCAGGATCAGAGAGAGTTAAGCCTATTATGCTAACCACAGGCTCGATCTCCCGTGTTTTTAGTCATTTGGTAGTCATGGAACCGGGAGCTCCGCGACATTTAAAATTTTAAACTCGACGGTCATCAATATGTAAATTATCAATAACAGACGCATTACGGTTGGTTCTGCTGTATCAGATAGTAGTCTGTTCCAACAAGTACGACAAGATATTATTTCAGTATTGATATTAGTAAATTCTAAAAAAAAACACATCGTCAGGGCAACAAGACGAGATACGAGTAGCATCACCTACCGCTTTTGACCGTACTCACAGATAGATAATATTTAAATATTTGATAAGCCTTTTCCTCACATTTGGTAAAACATCCTGATTATTGTTCCAACAAAAGAAAGAATACAAAAGACGTACATAGTTTCTATAAATCCCATTTTGAAACAATAGTATCAACAAAAAAAGACTCGCCATTTTCTTATAATGATAGTACTTGATATTGATACTCTACTGTAGTTTACTTTAGGGCTATCGCTACTGTTTTTATCATGCATAAAATGTAAAAGTATTTGACAAATATATGAACTTAAAATTTGAGTTTCAAATGGTATCAAATTACAGGAATACAACCAAGGGACCGTAGTATAAGGGCATTCAAAACTGTATTTGGAGTATCCTAAACCGTAAATTATAAATAAAATTTGTAATAAAGTTTCTTTCATTTCCCATTTAAGTCGTCTTTATTACAACTGGTTAATGATTTAACTGCCCGAACATATGACTTATGATTGTCTAAAAAGATCTAAGAACTATATGGTGAATGGGTATGTAACTGAATAGTTCGACCATTCAGATGTTTTATACGGTGGATTATTTGATACGAATACAGTGCTTCTTTAGAAACTAAGGCAACATTAATCATGTGGGAGACTATAACCCACCGCATGGGGTCTTCATTAGTAGTGTATACGTTACTAATTTACAAAATATTTTAATCATCATCATACCTATTGTGAATTCAAAAACTCCAGCCGTCTCATAGTGTGAATTTAAATGCTTCATTCGCTCCCAAGTGTGAAATTATACATTTCTGTAATTCCATATTGTAAATTAAACATTTCTGTCATTCCATGTTGTGAAATTAATACCTTCTGTCATTCCATGTTGTGAAGTTAATAACTTCTGTCATTGCATATTCTGTAGTTAATATTAACCTTCTGTCATTCCATGTTGTGAAGTTAATCACTTCTGTCATTGTATATTCTGTAGTTAATATTAACCTTCTGTCATTCCATGTTGTGAAGTTAATAACTTCTGTCATTGCATATTCTGTAGTTAATATTAACCTTCTGTCATTCTATGTTGTGAAGTTAATAACTTCTGTCATTGCATATCCTGTAGTTAATATTAACCTTCTGTCATTCCATGTTGTGAAGTTAATAACTTCTGTCATTGCATATTCTGTAGTTAATATTAACCTTCTGTCATTCCATGTTGTGAAGTTAATAACTTCTGTCGTTCTCTAATATGAACCCAATTACTTCAGTGGTTAAACGTATCGGATATAAAACTATTTTTGGTTACCAAGTCTATTATATTATGTGTAATCACATGAATAGCTTCCTGCTTACGTTTTGCTGGTTACTCTGTGTGTTACATAGATAATACTTAAGGCTAAAGTCATATTAACGACCAAGAGTTATCATCTTCTTATTGTATTTGTTCAATATTCAAATGAAATGTCTATATGTTGTCAACAATCTGTTACACATAGAGAAATATCAACCAAATTATGGCCTTACGTACGACATTTATAGCAATTTTTACAAGAAAATATATTTAAAAAAATACACATAACAGATTAATTAATTAAATAAGTTAATTTAACCGTCAGTTATAAGAAATTTTCTTAAAGTTGAATAAGTAAACAAACTATATTTTACGATCTTTCTACATTTTTAGTCATCATTATTATCATGAAGTGTGCAGGAGAGATTACACCACAGAAAATATGTTAAGCTGATAAGTGGCGTCATCTAGTGATAGACCGTAAAGATGATCGAATATTAGTTTTAAACTACAATTTTGTATTTGGATTATTGATTCAATCATCAATGAGTTGGAATTAAAATGTATTCAAATTTCTGAATGGTGGCATGTGGAAACAAACTCTTTGATGGTTCCAATCTGAGTTCCATGAGTTTCACTACTACCAACAAAGTGGAATAATCCAAGAAGAAAGAGCAGAGGGGCTAATTTATATATGTATATAGCCAGCGATCACCACGACCTTAGTTATGCACATTAAAGATGAGACTGACTCAATAGCTACAGAGATTGCAATTCTACAAAAAATAAAAGAAGATAGCATTATCGTAGTATCACATCTGTTCCTCAGCCTTCAGGTAAACAGGCTGAAGATATATTGGAGTTTCTCTTCCTCCATAGAGATACGAATAAAACTCTTGTTAGTTTCAACGTCGCAACGAGTGTTTAACAGTATATAGTAATTGTTGTTCCAGTTTGGTCTATACTCTATTTTTTTTCTCTAAGTACAAGACAGATAATGGAAAACATATACTTGATCATTCAACAAGTATTAATCGATTTCAGCATGGTGCAAAAAGCATTAAACTGCCATAAGCATAGGTGACTCATTAGCGACATCTAGTGGGTGTAACTGTTTCAACATTTTCTTTGACCACAGATATCTAAAAATTATAAATAAGACTAAACTTAATAAACAAATATTTATTATAATATACAGCTTTTACAGTAAGTAAAATTAGTTTTTAGAACAGGTACGACGTTTCGATCACTGGTGCGATCATTATCAAGTACACAAGTCTTTACAGTAAAGAACGTTTTAGTATTTAAATCAACATTCAAAATCCAAAATTGTATTTAAATTCTAGAATTGATTTTAGCTACTTATTCATGTAAATATCAATCCGCATGAATTTTACAGATTACTTATGTATGGCTAAAGAAAAAAAAACAATACAAAGATGAATAAATATAAAAAACTATGAAATATTTTATGCAGAATATTTGCATAAGCTTAGGAATATGTGGGGAAATCAAAGATATATAGAGATGTGTCTGGGTACGAAACTATTAATAAACAAAAGCTCAAATTCGGTCGGAGTCATTAAACAACAAGGACCTTTAGTGAGTACCTAGTGTTCATATGATTGTAAATATACAAGATAACGATTACAGTATATAGTACAACCACACAACGATACTATTACTATATAACACTGTATACAACAACAATAGTATCATCAGTATTTGGCACATCGACACAACGTACCTACAACAATACTATCAGTATATAACACAATATACAACAATTTATAGTATCATACTATCAGTATATAATGCAGTTATACAGCATAATGACTGCAGTATTACAATATATAGTACGTCCACACCATGTTACTACAATCTATATACAAAACTAAAAAATATCTATTTGTTTACTTATTTGTCCGCCGATTCTAATTCTGCATACATTTCTTTTGTGTTTGAGGTTAAATATATGATGTATTAGTATATATATATAGTTAATGATCTATAACTAAATAGGCCTATAAAGCTATATTCATAATTGAATTTTAACGCAAACTTACCAAAAAATGTCAAGTCTGCGTAGAATTTATTTGCGTAATGCATATGTTAACGGTAAAATTAACGGTTCGGTAGCAGACGATACACGCCTATATCAAGGAAAATTTGTCGTTTTGAGTACCTTCACGTGAGGGAAGTGTGACGTGCGCAGTAAACACTTGAAGAATATTTATGTTATCTTACACACGTATGAGTACCCGTTCTGGCGAACAGGATAAGTCTAGCTTTATTGCCCCCACCCCATCCCCAGTCTTTTCTCCTCAAATATTAAAATTTCAAATATAAATATGTATGTAATATTATGTTCCACTTGCTTTAAAGTAAATTTAATATATTTTTATGAATGTGATACCGTATTCACATTGATGTATGAGATATACTACAAACAAAATACAATACTGTACTCTTATCAAAAGAAAAAAAAATCCACTTCCATCCGGAGAAAAAAAAAGTAGAATAAAATAGATTCGCTGACTTGATTTTAATATCATTTTACACAGTAAGTATTATAATGTAAGCCTTACTCTTTTCTCGTAGTCTATTTTATGGTAGACAGCATAATTTTATTTTACAGGCTAGGCCTACTGTTTGCTTTTTCTCACACAACCAACATTTTAGCCACACAAAACATTTTGTAGGCAAGCAGTACTGACCTAATGTTCTTGGTCTGTTTAGGATATTCACGTAAAGCAACAAAATGGTTATCTATCTTAATACTGAACTCATAGACTAGATCAAGGTAGCTAATCGTCAGCACCTATCGCCAACTCTTGGGTCACTCTAATTGAACAGTGAGATTTCACTGTCACGTGCTAACTACTAAGCCCAGCAAATACGGAATAATAAATGAATTTTATAAGCTGTTTTTGGGTGTCTCTGGAGTTTGTTTTTGTTTTAAACTTCCAGGGCTATCTGCAGTAGACCATCCCTAACTTAACAGTGATAGACTAAAGGGAAGGCAGCCTGTCACCACCACCCACCGCGAACTCTTGGGCTACCCTTTTACCAACGAATAGTGGGATTGACTGTCACACTATAACGCTCCCACGGTTAAAAGAGCGAGCATGTTTGATGACGGAGATTCGAACCCATAAATTGCGGTAGTCTTTATGTTGCATAGCTGTTTTATACACTTATAGTATTACTAGCAGCGTTGCCCGGGTTTTCGACAAAAAAAAAAAATCTACTCTGTAAGTTTCCCCTATTTCGATAGGTAAAAATATTTTGTGAATTTATGAAAAAAAACTTTAGGTTTAATTTTTGAAAATAAACTATGAAATCAGGGCTTCCTTATGAAGGGTGTTTTTCGTTTTTCCTTCACCTGCAAGGATAAATTGGCCAAATTTTAAATTAAATGAAAACGATAAAATACCGTATTTTCGGAATATAAGACGCACCCTTATTTTGAAGACAAAGTTTGGGTTCCCAACAGCTACAGTCGTATTTAAAAGATTTTTATTGAACAAAAATTCAATTTGATACTTTAAAAATTAGTATATATATTGTTCTAAACACAAAAGAGCTCAAAACATCAAAATAAGAATTTACGGTATCGTAAATCAAAAAAAGGTTTACTGTTATTTAGTTTGGTTCAAAACCTATAAAATCTTCATTGCTTTCACTGTAATTTATTTTCTTATTATTTAGGGAGCATTATAAATAGTTATATTTTTAAAAGAAAAACTACTATTATTATAAATAACACATTAAATTGAACTAAACTATACATGCCTATTTAAATATATTTACACATGGCTTGTGTATATCGTATATATATTATTCATACCTTCGATGTATAGAACGCAAACAGATTTTGACATCAAATTTTGGGGTAAAAAAGTGCGTCTTATACACCGAAAATTAAGGTAACCTAATAGGACATGAAAATATATATATAAAAATATTAATTTATTTTATACCTTGGTATCCGAAAGCTTAAGTTTAGCTAATAATATATGTCAAATCTCCAGAATGCAGTTGGTCGACATACTTAGACTGTAACACAAAAGATGACACTTTTACTATATGGAACATTAATATAGAATCCTCTTCAATTTAAAAACTTGGTGTTTGATGAGTTAATCTTTCTTGAATATTGGATTTTGTAGTTTTTTTAGAATATATAAAGATATCTCACCATCGAAACGTCTATATGTTTGACGAACTATTATATAATGAGAAAAGTTTTGTTTAAAATTTAACAAAAACAAGATTTGCTAGTCGCTAGCGTTTGTAGTGCCATCTATTGACAATATTGATCCACTTGTACTTCATTAGCCTTTGTAATACGTTCGCTAATTATTTTAGCAACATCTGTATTACGATACTGTTGTTTTTGCTTTACAAATTAATATAGATTGAAACAACCTTTTTGATATAATAGCTATAAACAACTTCATTTCGGCTCATAGAAATATCCTATTGGATGAGTTCAATGGTTACTATTTAATAAAAAGTACATTGTGTGTGGTATTTGGATGAGTTCATGATTACAATTTGGACGGTTTATTGTTCTTTTGCTGAGCTTAATAATTAGCAAAATTGCTTTGTGTTTGACCATTGTAACAAGCAGGGTTCGCGTAGCTAAGGGGCAGTCAAACTGCGATGATGTAAACCTCCTTCACTCTCTCCCCTTTTTTCTAAAAAGATAAGCTGCAAACTAAATATCCGTTTTCAGTTTCTCAATTCTAATTTATTGTTTTACCGTGTCTGTTCAAACAACTCGAGAAAAATAAACAGTCGGGTTTAACTGTTCTTTTCTTTCTTTGTAACTGTCTTTTTGTATAATTCTTTTTCTCTCATTCATTCTTTCTCTCCGTTTATATATCTATCTTCCTCTGATGAAACATTTTGTACATTTGAAGTGCAAACACAACTTTTTGCGTTTTTATTAACATTTCATACCAATCTCAAAATTTTGTCATATATCCCATTGCAAATAACCATCAACATGTATTTCTTTTTAATTATACCGGATTCAGTTAAGTTACTTGTTTTAATGATTTTAGTTTTATAACACTACAGCGACTAGCTTTGAGAAAGTTGGAAATTTCGTTGAGATAGGTAAAGTTAGGTTAGATTAGTTGTTTTAACGGATTTATAACTCTACGGGTAAATGCTTTTGGTGAGTTGGAAGTTTGATCTTGTAAACACTTAGTGAGCACGACTTTATTAAAGTATTGTTCTGTAATCATTCATGATTTAAAAGCCAGTAACTGCTCTCCTTCTTGAAGAGGGTAGAGAAAATGAAAGAGCGTGGAGTCTGTGAGGCGGAAAATATATTCCGCCGGTAGAGAGCGCGAACAATCCCGCCTTCCCACAGCGTGGCGCCGAAATTTACATGGGGGTTTTGTTACAATCCTTCTCTTTCTATAGGGTTTCCTTTTTTACCCCACTGCAGCAAATGTTTAGGAAAATGGGCTGAATTGGCACTAACGTTTAGGGAAATGGGCCAAATTGGAACTATACAACATTCTGATAAAAACACTGCTGTGCTGGTTCTTTGAGACACACAGCGACACCATGCGCCGTACGTGACAGGAGGCAACTAATTTCGAAAACGGTATTGGATTTTTTTAGTTAGTTTAAGGGCAGCATCAAAACTACCATAAATAAAGGAAATTCTTTATTAAACTCCTGATATTTTGGCACTGATCTTGTTGCTTGGCAAGGTTTGGTTAGTAAACTGAAAACACGAAGTTTGTTCTTACAAATAACAAAGAAAGACCTTTAATTAACATCACTGTACTTGATATTTGGATACAAATTGTAATAATTAATTATTATTATTTGTCTTGAAGTCAAGTAATTGAAAGATGATATGATACTAATAAATGCGATCTTTAATAAATACAATGTAATAAAAACGATTATCACAATAATGTTTTTGTCTAATGGAAATTTTAGACGCGTAGTCTGTTAGGTTTGACACGAATTACAATCCGCTTCTCATGGTGTGCATGAACGATAATTATTAAGACAATGTCTTTTGTTGGACACACAAAATAACCGATGAAGTAGCGCATGTTCCAGACGTAAAACTATCTCTGGCTAGTGGGAAATATAACAAAGTGTTAAATATTTGTTGTTCTGCACGTAAAACATAATTACGTAAAGAACACAACTATTACGTGACAAATATTACCACTTACAGAACATTTGTAAGTTGTACAGGAAATATTACCATATAAAAGCATTCCTTATAAATACGCGAAATTGACCGTTATTTTTCATTGATAAAAACCGTATTTTAGAGTATAGATATCTTTAAAAACATTAAAATAACATAAAATACTATAAAAGTAAATGTATACCTTAGGTTTACTTGAATTATCCGTAAGTTTGTTGTTTTTTATATGTAGAACCATTTTTTAAAACCCTGCCATATCCACTGAATTCAATATGAAACCGTTTAAAGAATAATTTGACAGCAAAAAGACGGCATTTCTTTAAGCTAATGGTGAAGTACCTTTACTTTTATATACAGTTGTATTTCCCTTTAAGGTTTAACCCTAACCATACACTTGACCTGGTCGAGTGAATCTAAAATTATAAATACTTTATATGGTAATGTCTTACCTATGGTCACATTACATGTGTAACAGTTTCCTTTACTTATTATGGTCGTCTCAGGATTCCGGAACGTCGTGCTTTCTGAATTCGTCTTCCAAGTCTCACCAAAGATCTCTATGACCGTATTACTTTTCCTTCCAACAATTTACTCGTTTCATAAACTTCTTCAAAATATACTGGTGCTTATTATCCTTGTGGACTTGCTACTTTTGTTCGTGAATCCTACCCGTTCAAAGATACATACACTGACTGTCATTATCCTTGTAGACTTGCTACTTTTGTTCGTGAATCCTACCCGTTCAAAGATACATACACTGACTGTCATTATCCTTGTGGACTTGCTACTTTTGTTCGTGAATCGTACCCGTTCAAAGATACATACACTGACTGTCATTATTCTTGTGGACTTGCTAGTTTTGTCCGTGAATCCTACCCGTTCAAAGATACATACGTACACTGCTGTTTACTGTCCTTGTGGACTTGCTAGTTTTGTCCGTGAATCCTACCCGTTCAAAGATACATACGTACACTGCTGTTTACTGTCCTTGTGGACTTGCTAGTTTTGTCCGTGAATCTACCCGTTCAAAGATACATACGTACACTGCTGTTTACTGTCCTTGTGAACTTGCTACTTTTGTCCGTGAATCCTACCCGTTCAAAGATACATACGTAGACTAGTGTTTACTGTCCTTGTGGACTTGCTAGTTTTGTCCGTGAATCCTACCCGTTCAAAGATACATACGTAGACTAGTGTTTACTGTCCTTGTGGACTTGCTAGTTTTGTCCGTGAATCCTACCCAGAAGCTCTTTCTACTTGCTGAGTAAGCTAACATCTGTCAGATGTCTCTTCCAGTGCATGATCCAAATATTGACGTTGCCCGATATCACATCTGCCACTTCATATATATATATATACATCTTTAAGTAATTACAATGTCCACTGACAGTTGTTACTTTCTACATAGTTGACCTGTGCCCACTTCTGTATCTCCTGCTTAATTATTAAGTCTCGTCTATCCTTTATTAATTATTTTTTTTATTATCACCTGACCATCCATGCTACCAGAGTTTCATCCATTTCTTTACTTCCCCTGGCTGGCGAGAGAGAGCGCGAAACTCTGACGGCTCGTTAGTTTCCTTACTCGGACTGGAATAAAATGACATAATAAAAAAAAAGTGTTTTAGTTATCATCAATATAATTTGAACACTTTAGAAAATTAGTATTATTTTATTAAAAAAATACCAAAAAAATAGCCAAACATTTTTCTTGACAAATCGCATCTCCATGATATACATTTCTATAGTTTTTAGGAAGAACAAATAAATTTGTATTATTTTGCTGAAAGCAAACCTTCAGATCTCAAAAAGAGTGTCCTAATTAATTCAGTAAAAGTTTCTCTATACTTTAAGTTATTTAATTTACATCACAGTGGGAACCTTTCTCCAAAACACTGTGAATTGTTTTCCAACTTAATCTTTACAGCGTTCTATTTAATAATCCGAGTATATTTGTTTAATCTCATGGTTCTCCGTCTTGCCGATTCAGTCAAGTCACATCCGTGTTAGTATGGCTTACTGAGTCTGTAAACTTATTCATCACTCATGAGATCCAAATTAATTTATCCCACGTGGGATTTGTGCTTTCGTACCAAGGTAGCTCTCCCGATCCTGCAACTCAGGACTGGCACACGAAATAACTTGAAGAGAAATGTAGACCAATTTCTACAGATTACACATGCTACAATTGACACACGTTCTGGAGTCTTGTGGTTCCCAGTCGAGAGTTGTCAGCACAAGTAACCATTTTGTGCTTACAAAACAGCTTATCTATTTACGATGTTTAAAGAAGAATGGAACAAAACATTTTCTTCGAGAATAATCCCTCTCTTTTCCAAAACTCGTGCTGAGAATTAAAGAAAGGGAAAGAGGAATAATGGGGGATTAGGGCGGATCCTGATCGAGTTTTCCAAGATTTTGAAATTCCTAGTATAGGTACAGTTAAGCTTTCGCCACGTTTTGTACTTGAAATGATGGACAAACATGTATTTTTGTTAGAATTCTGAGAAACAAGAAACTACTCTTTTACAAAGAGTTGTTGTCTCATTATCATATACCGTAAAGAAACAGATAGGGGAAAAGCAAGAAGAAATGAAGACGGAAAAACAAGAGGAAGGAGAGAACTAAAATTTCAGAAAATTAAAATAATGAGATAGGGACACAAAAAAGAAATGGAAAGAGAGAGCGATGTGAGAAGGACGAATATGAGTAAAACAAAACAGAAAGAAAAGCAAAACTGATGAAAACATACATGATAATACAGAAAGAAAGAAAATGACGGAAACATTAAATATTGAACGGGAGAAGTTAAAGAAGATGATAGCAAAAAATAGAAGGGTAAGTGGTTAAAAATAACAGATGCAGTAGATGTAAAAAAATAACAGGAAATAAGAAGAGTGAAAAGTGTAACAAGAATAATGAAAAGAAAGCAATAGAAATAAAATAAATTAAAATATAAACAAAAGAAGAAAAGAGACAGATAGAAGAAACAAAAATATAAAAAAGTAAAATAAAAGTTATAAGACTTGAAGAAACAAGATAAAATATGAATAAGAAAGAAGCAAGTTAAATAAATGCCAAGATGACAGAAGAATAAATTAATAATGGAGCTAGAAAAGGGGGGGGGGGTGAGAAGAAAGTTAAAAGAATATAGAAAAAAAAACATTAAAGAGGACAGGAGGCAATAATTAATGGAGGTTTGTTTGTTTGAAGTTAAGCACAAAGGGCAATCTGTGCTCTGCCCACCACGGTATCGAAACCCGGTTTCTAGCGCTGTAAGTCCGCAGACATACCACTGTGCCACGGGGAGGGGGGGGCGATTAATGAAGGCAGATAAAAAAAAAACACTTATCGCTTAGCCACTGATTAAGGGAGAAGGTATAGGGGATACAATGGAGAAACGCAACAAGCGAATTAAAAAAATGACAATAAGAGAACCTGGAAAGGAAAAAGAAAAAAAAAGTGCAAAATCGTCAAGCTAAAGGAAGAGCAGTGGGGCGAAAGCAACAAATATAGATAAAAATAAGAACCGACGAAGGAATGGGAAAGTACAGAAAAGGCAAAGTGTAGTAGAATTAAACACCAGAACTATAAGAAGAAAGTTTAAAATATTTATGGATATTATACCAATGTAGCATACACGAGATTTCGCTCAATAGTTTTAATGTTTTTAAATCTGTGTATGTACGTTATTCTGATGAAACAATCAGTGTGACCAGGTGAAAAAATGTTGACCAACATTTGATTCGAGTCCAGTTTAAGATAATATAAAAAAAAAACTCTGTTAAAAATATGATCCACGGGTACGGATGTCATAAGTGAGACGTAGGCCCTAATGAAATAGTGAAACTTCATTGGTAATGAAGTCCAATATGGGAGGAGCTTTCAGCATGCGTAACGAATCCCAGTTCGCCCTTGGATCGATATTCGAGTCCGCCAGCTTCCGGAGCTTCTAGCGTGATGTAACGGGAGCGAACTAATCGGAGATCTAGTCAATCAGCTTCTGGTTTAAACGCCGCTTTCTTTTAATAAGTTTATATATATATTTCCTAAAGTAAATTTTACAAATATGCATTAAACTCTAAATTTTCATACAGATATTTATATTACTAAAACACTTTTTTCTAGAACCTGTAGTAATGTATCCTTACCAAAGTAAACTCTAAATTTTCATAAGGTATTTAGAAACTTTCTAAAAGCTGTTTTGATGACCTTATATAGGTTATGGATGTTGAGGTTTTAACTGGTGAAGCAATTGGCCATAAACATCTAACAGGTTACGTGTTTCCTAGAGAGATGATGTTATTATTCATTGCATCGTTTGGATGTTCAGGTGTGAAATTATTCTTCCGATATAATCACTTAATGCTTCAAATTATTGCGTTAATATAATGTTGAATTTTATTTTTTCTACATAGTTTACACAGTCCGGTTATAATAGGCTGTAATATCTACATAGGTCGGTGACCACGGTGAGGTGAAATAATGGGAGAAGAGCAACGTGGTTAGCCACGTGCTTCCCTCCAAACCACACGTCGTTCATATCATTCCGCTAAGGAGGAATAATCTTTTTACATAAATGAACTTATCTGCTATTTAAATTCTAAGCACTTATGATTGAAATCAAAATAGATATATCTAATTAAAAACACATCAGGTGTGAGGAAAAGGTTCAGCCAAAAAAGAATTAAGCGTGCGACTTAAAGGAATGAAATCAAAATTGGCGGCCAAACTGGTAAGCTACACATATATTGCATTGATAAGAATTTTAAAGTAAATATTCATTCAATAGTTAGCTAGGCCGTGTATTTTGTTTTACCCACCATCACGCCCCAAGTTGAACAACAAACGCGGCCTGGCTAACAAATGAATAAATATTTGGGGTAAAATTAATATTAGATTAAAACAAACCAGGACATTGATTGGAAAAAATCTCCTGCTGTCATCCAAACGTACAAGACGGTTCGCTGTCATCCGAGTATTCATGGATTGTGACGCGTTGCTGCAAAAACGAGCTCCGCACTTTGAGGGCGCGAGTGCGCTGTAAGAGTGACAGTCACATTTCATTACTCGATCAGGCACAATAAGGCCAAGAGATGGTGGTGGGTGCTGTTGATTAGTTGTCTTTCTTCTATTCTATACGCAGGTAAACCATTGTGTAGTATTTATTGCTTGATAACTGTTTGATACGACTGGTTTCCAAACTGAAGTCAAGGACACGGTCTCGGTGGAAGGGGGCTCAGTACACGTAGAAATAGCATCTTTAAAACTGAGTTCAGAGTGAGGGAAAAACAGTATTTTCAATGAATGGGGTCTAGAGACTTACGTAGCCAGCTACTGGGGTCTGGAGAGTTTCGTAGCCAGCGTCCGAAATTCTAGCTAGAGTAAGATTTATGATTCTGTTGGACCAGACAGCTTATTCCTTTCCTC
Source organism: Limulus polyphemus (assembly GCF_000517525.1). NCBI lineage: Eukaryota > Metazoa > Arthropoda > Merostomata > Xiphosura > Limulidae > Limulus > Limulus polyphemus. The sequence continues at coordinate 160,341 of NW_013666669.1, read as the reverse complement.
AAGAGAAAGTGGGGTGTACAAGAGGTAGACATTACATCTCCTCAACCTCATGCATATGGATCGTATGGTAATAAGGGATGTGTAAATAATACGAGGCGGCAGATCTCCTAGCGGTGAACGACATGCTGGCTGAGAATCTGTGTAGTTGTTGTCCTTCATGTTTTAAATAGAAAAACAAGTTGTAACGTAACAGCGAAAGAACATGAAAATTATAAAAGTTTGTATCTACTGTTATATCTGTCAGTCTGCTTTTCTAAATGTTCTCGTCTATCTATATCTCTAGCTTTCTGACTGTGTGTGTGTTGATATTTGTGTATCTGCCCCTCTGACTTCCTAACTGTGTGTGTCTATCTGTCCATCAGCCTTCCAGACTGTGTGTGTCTGTCTGCCTTTTTACACGTGTGTATTTATCTGTCTATCAGCTATTTTGCATATGAATGTGTATATTTGTCTTTCTGAATTCCTGAATGCTTTTATATATCTGCCTCTCTATATTTCTGACTTTGTGGGTCTTTTTCTTGACTCTCTATTTATTTATTTCAAAGATATAAAAGAGCTAGCCAATAAGAAACTTCCTGACGCTGTTATTCATCTATTAGTCAGTAAAATAATCTTATCAAGAACATGGCACCTGCTGAATGTTCTGGTTCTCATTGAGGAAGTATAAATTTGAATGTGTATAAACTTTATCATCAGTTTCTGAGTTTATAAAGCCAACTTATCCCTTTGGCTCTGATAAAGTCAAGTTCTTAAGATTTTATCTTGTTCATAGTTTCTTTGAATCTGTTAACGGGGAATTATTGGTTTGTTTTAGCTACTGTTGTGTCCACCGCTCAAATCTTTTTCTCTCCATTTTTCTTATCAGATTTTACCTCCTCTGCCTGCAAAATTATAGAGACGTCCTTTCAGTGGCTGAGGAGACGACACCGGTATGTTTCAGCTAGTGAAGGCTATAAGAGCTTGACCGTTTACGCGGTGATGCAATTGCAGGACAAAGAAACAAAGGTTTTTATAGAGCTTTAATTTGGAGCAGTTCTATATGGCTTTCATCATAACTGGGGAGATTCATCTCGAGTGAAGATCTAGTAGAGGAGATCGTCTAATTGTCCAAGTAGGTACACACTCTCTCTTTTTTTGTGTCTGTAGCAAAGATAGTTTTCACTGGCCTTAAAAAGTGTCCAGTCTGTTTATTTCTCACACAGTTTATAAACTCAGTCGAGTTTTCAAGTTCAGATAACTCTGTAACTTGTTTATTCGACCCTCCTGATATTAGCGGACCTACCCCATACTTGTAGGGAAATAAGTAGAACTGAGAATACAACAAATTTTAGAACAAATCCAACAGTAGGGAAATATTTATTTGACAAGAGCTTTGAATGTTGCAGCAACAGAATTATGAGACATAGTTCGTGGCATGTGATATTAAGGTAAGGGCCTTAAAGAATGCTATTTTATAAAATATCAAATGTAACATTTCAGAAGTAGTAATGTTTTTAATTGATAACGAAAGCTTGTGTTGTTGTTTTATTATGCTTCACCTAATATCCTTTTATAATACTAACTTGAAGAACAAAATTCTTCAATTTGTATCTAAGTTAATCAGTTGACCTCTACTGTGTGTGTTCGAGGTCACGAGAATTTATTTTAACAGCATAGAAAAGGAAATCCTAAAACGTATTGTTTACTTTAAACTTTTCGTGCATGATTACACAAATAGTTATCTGTCCATAACCGGCCATAATTTTGAACTGATACACTAGTGAGAAGGCAGTTAATTAACAACACTCACCGCCAACTCTTGGGATACTCTTATCTGACTGAATAGAGATTATACCGTCTTTCATATAGACCATACACTGCCCCAAATTACGAAACGAATTTGTGCAGTAACGAAACATGAACCACGAATCCTTGGATTTACCGTCTGTGCTAACTAACAGTAAGGCTACGCTCGGCCCGCACGACGGCTTGTAAAACTAGTTGAAATCGTGTAACTCAGTCATATTGTCGTGATTTGGAAACATTGAGTTCTCTATGGCTGAAAATGTTTCTAAGAACGATCAGATATATAAAGACGAAACGTTATACTGTATATTATTTTATCTTTAAACTCTGCCAGATGTAAAGACAAAGTGTTACACTGTATTATATTTTATCTTTAAACTCTGCCAGATGTAAAGACAAAGTGTTACACTGTATTATATTTTATCTTTAAACTCTGCCAGATGTAAAGACAAAGTGTTACACTGTATTATATTTTATCTTTAAACACTTGCCAGATGTAAAGACAAAGTGTTATACTGCATTATATTTTATCTTTAAACTCT
>NW_013666669.1:129248-157014 GCF_000517525.1 Limulus polyphemus | reverse complement strand
AAGACAAAGCGTTACACTGTATTATATTTTATCTTTAAACTCTGCCAGATGTAAAGACAAAGTGTTACACTGTATTATATTTTATCTTTAAACACTTGCCAGATGTAAAGACAAAGTGTTATACTGTATTATATTTTATCTTTAAACACTTGCCAGATGTAAAGACAAAGTGTTATACTGTATTATATTTTATCTTTAAACTCTGCCAGATGTAAAGACAAAGTGTTATACTGTATTATATTTTATCTTTAAACTCTGCCAAATGTAAAGACAAAGTGTTATACTGCATTATATTTTATCTTTAAACTCTGTAAGAAATAGAATTGAAAGATGGTCACTTTACACAATAAGCGTTTTTCTTATAGTTAATCCTGGCATAGATACGAAAAATTAATATGACATGTATACATACAAAAGATGTTTGATTACAGTTCGTTCCCTGGTAGGTTAGCATTAAGTTTATGGAGTTGCAACACTAAAATTCGAGGTTCGATTCACCGCGATGGACGATACGCAGAACGTCTATTGTGTAGCTTTACGCTAAAACCAGTGAAACAATAGCAACAGTTTATTGACGTTCTTCTATAAAACCAATGAAATGATATATCATTGCATTTAATTTTGTATTGATTAAGTTATATATAAAAGCACAATAATGACGAAAATATATTTAATTTCATCTATACGCACATACTGCCACATTGTGCACACATTCTAACGTTGTACGAGTTGAGTGACGTTTACTCACTATGCTATTCTGGTTTTTTTATGTACGCCCTCTACATATCAGTTCCTTTTTTGTTGATATTCAATAACGTTTTACCTATTAAGTAATAATCTAGTTTTGAACTTCTATATTCACCATTAACAAATGTTAAAAGTGTAATCTAATACCCATTGAACGTCGTAGCACATGTGATGTCGCAAGGCTAGTCAGAGAGATAGATACCTTTCCATACGACTTACCAATAAGCTAAATCTTTTATCATTTGTGCTCCTTTTTTATTTTGGTTTGTACCTTGAAGACGCAAGTCCAAATATTAGCATGAAAGTAATGTATTTTCGAGTCATGAAAGTCGGTTCTTTATATCAATTCATACAAAGTTCAGCTGTCGGACATAACTGTCTAGTATGATCATTTTGAAGTGTGGCGCAATTCTTCCGTTATTTGTAACAGTTGATTAATCACTCTGCAATACTGTCTTTGTTACTGTAGCTTTTGGCTTTGCTTCTACTATAGGCCTAGGATCCTCGAAACTGCCAACTGGTCAAGGTTGGTTGGGACCTCCAACACACACGTCTAAAGCAATGTGGCACTCATGGACAGGCACGTAAGACTTTTACACGCGTGCTGACTTGAAAGTCAGCAAAACACCGGCCAGCACGAGCTCTTGCCGCTGCACGTGTTCTGTTATACTTCTGTAACAACAGAAGTTTTTGTCACTTGACGTTGACACGCTTTACGAACCGAGAAATGAAGGTCAGATGTTGTGGTCAGATAAAATCAAAGACAGTTCAGTTCTACAACTTTTACCGACCGATACAGACAACGATAAGTTGGCTTATTTTAGCGTATTATAACCGTGTTCATTAACTACACATCTGACTAGAAAATAAAACTATTTAAAACAGTAGAATAAGTAAAAAGGTTATTTCCAATACTAATTTGGTCCAAACAGTTTACAAACTCCTCTACGTTTTTGTAGATTCTGATTCATTAACTTCAAGCCAACGTTTTTTTTTTAATACTTTATATAGTAGCTTCATTTCATTTTGACTAATGTGCAACGGCTCATGCCTTTCTTATTTTTATTAACATATTTCTCGTCTGACTAAGTTGAAAAGCCTGATCACTCTTATATTTTAGATTTTTTTATGTTAACTGACTAATTGGAACGGTTTATACCTCTACATATTTAACTTTTATGTTGGTTTCGCTTCTGTCTGACTAACTTGAAATGAGAAAATTTTGTTTAAGATTTTTTTTTCTATTAAAGTAAGGTTGACGCGTGGACAGAAAAAAATACGTACGTGCGTCACTCACCTGGGCAGAAAAGAATGAAGTAAATGTGTGACTCACTTGGATAGAAAAGAGTGAATGAAGTAGACACATGACTCACTTGGACAGAAATGAGTGAAGTAGACGCTTGACTCACTTGGACACAAAAGAGTGAATGAAGTAGGCGCGTGACTCACTTGGACCGAAATGAGTGAATGAAGTAGACGCGTGACTCATCTATTGTTAACGTTCATTCGAGTCATCCAATAATCAGAAACCCCTTCTTTACTAAAATAATACCTTACAAATAGATGGTCTGCATGGAACTCTTCTCCTGTGTAAATTGAAGTTTTGGTTGACCACGGTGAACCTATTGTGTAGCTTTTCGCTTAACACAAAGTTTGTGAACTGAACAGTTCACATGGTCCATATCTTCAACCAATTAGAAGTCTGGAATTTGATTCATTTGTCATTATTCACATCCCAGCTCATCTTTGTCAACAGAAAATGTCGAATTCACTTAGTAGCTTATTGTATGAGTTTATTAATTATTCTGTGTAGTTACTGTTTATTAAGTTTGTGTTAAAACTATTTTAAAAAGAGTACTTTTAATTATTATTATTATTATTTAATAAGAAAGTTGTTTTTATTCTTTATTTTCGTTAGAAAATTAATGTGAAAATTGTATTTACTAGAAATATTTTTTCAGATTATTCCTTTCTTCATCATGACTCAATGATAAATTATCTAGATATACAGAAGAGGTGGTAGTTATGGATGCCGCTTGGGGCTTGGAATAAATGAGACAACAATAGTAATAAATTAGGTTTGTTAAAGCATCGCCAGGTGTACTCACTGAAAACCTGCAAACCAGCATTAGTTCTTATTATATTAGCTAGAGGACAGCACATTTGATCATTTTTTCCTTTCTTTCTAAACTGACAAAGCAATTTTGTTCAAATTCAGTTTCATTAAACAAGATGAAATGGCCATAAAAAATACGACTTTCGAAAAACCTTTATGTAAATTTTTTAGCTACTAAGTAGACGGTTTTAATGTGCTAATTAAGCGTTATCATTTGATCCACGGCTGATTAGAAAGGCACGATACTACTATTATTTGTCCACCAGTAGCACAGCGGTATGTCTGCGGACTTACAACGCTAGAAACCGGGTTTCGATACCCCTGGTGGGCAGAGCACAGATAGCCCATTGTGTAGCTTTGTGCATAACTACAAACAAATAATCATTAATGATGATTCAGGATGTTGACAAAGCGTGATATACAAGGTAGAAAGAAAAAGGTTTAGCAGACAAAAAAAGGAAATGTTCTAAATAACTTGAGGATTGTGTTATCGGATTTCAAACATTTTTATAACAAACGCAAGTGTAAAAAAAAGTGTGGCTATAAGATAATAATCGGAAAGTTGATTTTAGGAGTTATAGTTCAAATAACATTATGATTAGGTTAAAATTGTCTAACATACTATAAAGTTTCTTGTGTAATTACTGTATTATCAATAACGGTTTTGAAAGTTCAAGAATGATAAAATTTCACACAAATATTTTCTGGAATATGGCATCCAAAATAAAAGAGAGAGAATTGGAATTTAAAATAACCGTGTTCTTAAGAAAGAACAAAATAATCATAATAAACCATCGATATTGGGAAACATTGTACTTAATGGCATTTCTTACAGCAGGTCCAAAACAGGAGTATTCCTTGTACTCAATGGTATTTCTTACAGCAGGTCCAAAACAGGGGTATTCCTTGTACTTAATGGCATTTCTTACAGCAGGTCTAAAACAGGTGTATTCCTTGTACTTAATGGCATTTCTTACAGCAGGTCTAAAACAGGGGTATTCCTTGTACTTAATGCTATTGTTTACAGCAGGCCCAAAATAGGGGTATCCCTTGTACTTAATGGCATTGCTTGCAGCAGGACAATCAGATATGAAATACAGAGATTGAGTACACTGTACTAAGAGGATTTTGGAGACTCATCACGTCGTTATAGTCCACGTCATCACGTACGTTTTGACAATAGCTCTATGGCGTTTGTCTGTTTGAGGAGTTTCACACAAAGCTACTTGAGCTCTATCTTTGTTATCCATCTCTAATTTAGAATTAATAAACTAGATGTTTGTTTGTTTGTTTATTTTAAAGCAAAGCTACATTGGGCCATCTCCTGTGTCCACTGCAGAGAATCGAACCCCGGATTTTAGCGTTGTAAATCTATAGTCTTACCGCTTTCCCAGCTGGGGTCTAGACTAGATAGAAAGCCATCCTAATTTAGAGGGAAGGCAGCTAATCAATGCCACTCACCGCCAACGCTTGGATACTCTAATCGAATAGTGGGATTGATTCTCACATTATACGATTCGAATTAGCAACCTACAGTTGCGAGTTAAATGCCATAACCACGAGGGCATTCATTCCCCATCTACGTGAGGTATGCGACAGTTGAACTGGAGGAATGACTGGAAACATTATTTTAGAGAACCCTATCCTATTTGCCTCGTTTCCAGTTGGAGCTCTACTGATTATGTTATATATTGTTACCTGGAGACCTGAACAGCTTTGCCACTGATCTTTGTGTTCAAGGGTTCTTATTTGTTACAAAATGCCGAATTTTAAGTACAGGTTATATACAGACTCGTTGCAGGTTTTTTCTGGATGGTTCTGGTGTCCCAAGCTGACCCATGTTCCTTTATTTTCCAATGCCATTAAATAAAAGGATGCCCTCTTCTTGAAAATTCTAAATACGCGATCTGAACACATCTTTACGATCTTATTGTATGAATATTTTGTGTAGGAAAGAGCTGTTACATATCCTATCCCTAAAAGATCAATTTTCTGTGGCGTCATACTACCTAAGAAAAGCCAAACAATGTCAAAATGTCGTTCTGATACATTCCGTTTCACTGCGACTTTATGTCGACTGTGGTTGTCACATAACTTGTATATATATATATATGGGAAACAAATGATCACATGTTTAAGGTTAAGTTTACCTACGAAAAGCATTAAAATATCCCAATGATAACACAATAAAGGACGAAACCGTCACTATGTATAAAATGCCATTCAGTATAATGTAACTAAAATTAACCGAACACCATAACATAGTATTTTTGTTCAGGTGATTGACTATAGAAACCAGGATCTGATTCTATGATCATACTTGTGAGAAGATGCTAAGAATGAGTATTATTAATTAAAAAACAAAACAAATAAACGTCACTAACGACCACGTGATGTTTTTTTTTCTGTTGAAATAATAAAACATAATATTTCTTATTGCTGAACTAGACATTTGTTCCCACGTAAAAATGAAATGAGTGTGAGAAAAAAAATAACTTACTAAGATCCAACCAGACTGAAGATGAAACTTTGTTGAATGGACGACAACTGACTGTTGTAGGAACACAGTTGAAGAGGACGATGTTTCGAAAGTCTTCCGCCTTTCAAAATGTCGTATCTACACTTGTGTTTCTACAACAGTCAGTTGCCGTCCATTCAACAAAGTTTTATCATGAATACTCTGCCTAAAAAATCTATCACAGACTGGAGATGTTAGGTGGGGTTACAAAAGTCGCAGTTAGTGGACTGTAGATTCAACATGATGTTATAAATGTCACAGTCAGTATCTTATAAAACAAAACTGTTGACTATAGGGAAAAATTGGCGTTGAGATAATGCATCAAAGTTCCTGAAAAATTGGAAGTTGATATAACTAGATATTTGGAGACTTCATTCATATTTGTTAGCTTTGGAATAGAACAGCACGTGAGTAAAATCAACAAAACAGAACTCGGAAAACGAAAAAAATCTTTGGGTTCTGACCCCAATGTGTGAGTAGAGGTGTCACGTGCTCTCCGTACAAGCATACCAAAAATGTGCTCTGTCATTGAGTTTAATGACACTACGTTCTGAGTACAAACAGAATTATTAACATGTTTTGTTATCAGGGGGTGCAATAATAAAATAAATTCTTAGTCGGTGGGAAAAATGTTATCTTTCAGATCGGAAACTTAAAAATTACATGTCACTTAGTTTCTCTTTGAAGTTAACTATTAATCATGGTTTGCATTAGCAAATCGACAGATGTATTAATCGTTTCATCTTGTTTTAAGAGGGAAAAAGTAGCGCATTCAGTGACGTCAATACTAAGGTTTTGTACTTCTTAGTTTAGAGCAGATTTTTCCTACAGATTTAATTTAAACCTCTCCATAGGTGAAACAGACCAAGACTAAAGCATTTTCATGGTAAGGGAAGAAAGATATTATGTAAGAGGGTATGTTAAAAAACAAAAAAGTGAGAAAAAGGCTAAACATAACAAAGATGAGTTTTTTTTCCACATTTTAATCAGCTAACGTTAGTGCTTTATCACACCAGGTGGAGCTTAACTAGCTAATTTGATTTACGTAGGATTGATGGTTCCATGACAGAAAAATGAAAAAAAGACTGACTCCAAGGAAGAATTCTTTATGCTGAAGTAATATATCATATTCGTTATATATTTTAATTGAAACCTTTATTTTATTGTTTAAACCTATAAGTTATACAACTGATCTTAAGATTGTGGGTTGTTGATATCGATTTCATCTTTCAATAAGTATCAAAGTTTAGAAATATCGTGGCTTGATTTACCGACTCTTTATAAATGAGATATTTTAATTGATACTTAGAAATGACATTACAGAAACAAACTACCGAACTTGACGACACATTCAGATGCATGTCGGCGAAAAAGTAACAGCACATGTTAAGATAAACGTCTTTGCTGAAATGCTACCTGCAAACAGCGAACGTGATTCGTCATAGCTACCACTGCAAGGTTAAGTTACTGTTGTTGATAACATATCTTAACCACTACTATCGCAGCCGGTCAGAAGAGCCCTGTATTAGGCTAAAAGGTCTTATGGGCACTGGAGATTGCAGATACAGGGTGGTTGAATTATTGATATTCAGTCTTCCCTACTTCCATTTAGAAGTTCTAATTAATTAGTATGACGAATAATAAAAACGCTAGCCGCATGTGTTTCTGATTTAGAGTACTATTACATCATATGTTTCTTTTGTAACAGAACTGTAACTGTGTTGTTTCTAAAACCAATTCAGTCTCTGTGTGACCTCATATAAAACCCAGAACTACAATATGTACACATGATTCAACATAGCCCTATAAAAACAAGTGTATTGCATGAGTTAATATATTATTATAGAAACACAGCTGTAAATATATATTGGCATATGTGTGTAATGCTACTTTAAAACAAGGCTAATAATGATTTTAACCACATCATTCCTTACCAGCCCATTTCGGATTTCCAGTAACAATTTTGTTTGATGTCAAGTTTCAAGACTAGTTTAAAACTCCCAAAGTCTTAGCTATTTATACCTGTTTAGACTAATTTACAACTAAGAATGTCTTAGCTATTTATACCTATTCAGACTGGTTTACAACCAACAAAGTCTTAGCTATTTATACCTATTCAGACTGGTTTACAACCAATAACGTTTTAGCTATTTATATCTATTCAGACTAATTTACAACCAACAAAGTCTTAGCTATTTATACCAATTCAGACTGGTTTCGACAACGTTGTACATTTGCTGTTATGTTAAACTTATATTAAAGTTTTCTTCATTACCCATTCAGACCGTCTCCAACCGTTATTATATGTTTTGGTATTGTTAAGAAATTAATTACCAGTGGTTTGAAGGTGATGAAGATCCACTAGCTTAAAATCCAGCCACATCTTGAGATGAAATCAGTTTTTCATAAGGAGGTGATAAAAAAGCTGACATTAAAGCAATTAATTTTCCACAAATTTACAATTAATGTCAAGTCAACAAATTTACAATGAACGTTTGGTCAATTTAGAAGTGATTATGAAAGTTAAAGTCTGTCAAGGTCTAAGATTTCTCTTCCCATTTTGTTACATTATAATTGTGATGTATAAAAATACAACACGATCAACAAAAAAGATGTAATTACCAATGAAAGCGGGTCCTGGAACAGCTTTCTAAAAAGTTAACCCTCGGAGCATTCAGCTTCTCAAGGTCTACGTGATATATTGTACTTCTCATGAGAGTCAGTAGTCTGGATCAGACGTATGTTTGTACTTCTCTTGAGAGTCAATAGTCTGGATCAGACGTATTTTTACCTTCTATTGAGAGTCAATAGTCTGGAACAGACGTATTTTTACCTTCTATTGAGAGTCAATAGTCTGGATCAGACGTATGTTTGTACTTCTATTGAGAGTCAATAGTCTGGATCAGACGTATGTTTGTACTTCTCTTGAGAGTCAATAGTCTGGATCAGACTTGATGAATCCTTTGTAATGTTCTTTTCGGTTTGTTGAAGAGACGATGATTTCACGGTAAAGGTATAATTTCCCATTGTTGCTCCATATCTAGTATTTGTATCCCATATAATAATCAGTAATCCTGATCAGACACAATGAATGTTTAATCTGTTGACAAACGATGGTTGCGAACAATAAACAGTGAACATTTATTTTGGTGATCCATACCATTATATATATAATTAGACAAAGAAGCAGACGACGTAGCGTTATGATTTACCTGTCCTGTGACGTGGAGTGACTGACAGTTAGTGATTGACATGGTGAGATTTGTCCATGGCTACTGGGCCCTTACTCGTCAAAAGCTCAAAGATATCAATGACAAGGGAGTTAATATTCAGGTTGGGGCAAGTCATTCTTTCATGCAAATTATTTATCATAACAACTGATTTATTGAAAAAATTTCAGTTAAGCTCCTATAGAATATCGTTATTTTATTGTGATTTAGTGTTTATTATTATAAAGACTATTTTGCATTGCTAGCTTAATATATGTATTTAGGACTAGCCTAACTCTTCTAAGGTGGCCAAACCTCTTGATATATTACCGGGATTACAGTATAAATAAGTTTATTTCAAAGTTCACGATCTGAGTGGACAGTAAATACCAAGTTTTAACTAATAGTTTCTCGACGGCGTCAACGTGATATAATAAAGGCTCAATGCTGCAGACAAAAAAACCTTTATAACAACACACAAATAATTTTGTTATAAAGTTTCCATTCATTGTCGTACAACTATGACGATTAAAGTGTTATATACATGACGGTCAGAGCTAATCTTTATTTTCACAGTTTAATATTGCACCCGACAAGAAGAATTAAATACGTGTAAATCAGGTTTCACAGACCACAACGATCTATATTGATTGACTTTCAACTCCTTGTAATATATTTCTGTCATATATAAACATCAGAATCGGATCTAGGATTCCATGAAATGGTTAGGTTTTTTTTTATCTAGCCTGTACTTCTGAAGTATTGTATGAGTGTAACTTCAAGATGTATAAAAATATGTATTTAATCTAAAAGGTTTTATTCTGGTGATAAGTTCAGACATTTGATTAGATATGTAGAAATAATGAGTCACAACGATGAAATTATCTCGCAAAACTCTGTTTTATTTCTCTTTGTTTTCTGTGAATCACTTTACACAAAGTTGTTTTATATACAGTTAGCTACAAATTTATAAACAATCGTTCATTACACACTAGCACTAAAAAACATTTCAGCGTTTATAATATTATAGCAGACTCTATTTGAGATTGATCACTCCGAACACATCTAATTAAAACTGCTGGCAGGCTTTTCTTTATAAAATGAGATCAAGAAACTTGCAAGTTTTTTTTATCCCGAGGTTATTAGTAGTGACCTAACAAAAATACGACTTAAACAGTTCCAGAAGAAAAAGAGGTGATGATAACAGTTTGCACACAGTTCCATTATAACAGAAGGAACTAACTGAATCACAGAAACTTCAACTGTCAAAAGTGTTGCCACTGTTTGTACACAGGTCATTAGAACTGAGTCACAGAAACTTCTTAGTGACCCAAAGTGTTGCCACTGTTTGTACACAGGTCATTAGAACTGAGTCACAGAAACTTCTCCTTAGTTTAAGGTTAAACTCAGTAACAAAAGCTAGTCAGATATGATAATACAACAAAGTGTCCAAACATACTAGTTATCAACCTCTCCTAACGTTTGTTTTCTCTACTTTACCTGTCAGCTGACTTTGACAGAACTTTGGTGTCAAAATATTTTCAAACTTAGATTTGTAAGGAAATTCTTGAAATTGGATTTCTACCATTTATCGTTCCGTCCGTAGACATGTTCAACAATCTTATAAAGACCTACCTGGACTCATCCATACTCCTTCCGGCTGCTCGAGATGTGATCAGTTCCTGTCCAAAATCGCTCTTTTAACTAGTTAATAACGAACATTTTTCATTTAACTACTTCTTCCTGTTGCTATTTAAAAATCACTTATTGTAGAAAAGCGTGATAAAACATACTATGTAAATAACAAGACGACCCCTGAGTTTATTTTGACTTGTTCTGGGAAAATATCTTATAATCACGGAAAGGGAGTTAATAAGATACGTAGCTTTCAATCTTCACACCAGGTGACGACTCCAAAAGTCATATATTTAGTCAACAACAAAGAAGTTTGGGCTAACGGAGAGACGTCTTTTTTAGTTATTCGATATTTTAACGGATATGTTCATTTAACATATTATTGTGTCATAGCTAAGGTAAATGATATGTTAAAGTCATACTTGAAAACAACAGGAGTCACAGCTCGTGACATAACATTCACGTGGGTCAAAATAACATAAATCATAGTATAATTTTCAGGTGGGTCAAAACAACAGCACATGACATGACTTTCACATTAGTACAGTATACTTATAAAAGACAGAATTGCGAATCTTTAAAGACTTATAGAAATACACCAGTCCTTGAGATAACTAAGACTGTTTTTATTATTTCCACATTTATTGTTAAGTTTGTAGAAAATATTTAACTTTTTTTTATCCATAGCTTGAACTATAACAATGTTACATTAAATATCAGGTTCAGCTCTTTCATTAACAAAATCCTGCGCATGGGAGAAAGTTTTCAGAGTGAGATTTCACTGGCTGACTTAGCCTTGATGGAGGCACTGTGTACTGTACAGCTAAAGCCATCTAGGTTTTCCTTTTGTCAAACATTATCTTCATCAACCATTGGTAAATCTGGTTTTTAGTTTGCTCTTAATTTTTGCTGTATGCAAAGTTATTGTTAAATTTAAGTTTTCATCCAATTAGTGGCTGATAAATGTATATTGCATATATGAGAGTACTAGCATATGTCATTATATTTACGGGATTCCACTTATTAAAGCAATTATAATTCTAGCACCGAATCCACACTGAGATCCATACCACGGTTGAAAATTACAATATACTATTTCTAGCACCTTTTCTATCATTTACTGGAATAACTTGAAACTACTTAACACGTGGCTACTAATCATTGGTGCCCACATGAAACTACCTAACACGTATTAAGCATAGGCAAACGTACTCAAGAACCTTATAAACAATAGACAGTCCTACCTGGACCCATACTCATTCCGGGTATTCGGGATTTAATCAGTTCCTGTCTACCAACAAGTTAACCCTTACTGCGGTTCAATGATATGGTTCATAGTTGTTGATGTTCATTATATGTACAATAACTCAATGGACTGCACATTTTCACACATACAGATGTGCTAATATAATCTTTCCTTGGCGAGCAGCACCTGTTGGTCAGTGAGCAATCAGCGATTGTCCTACCGTATGAATTAAATGGCTAGTTGAATGAGGGATGGACGAGTGTAACGTGGGAGGTGGGTGGATATGGAGGTGGACAGGACTATCTCCTCCATCGGCGTGTCTCACCAACATGCCGGCTGTGCTGTTGGTGGACACTGTTAACGGACCAGTCTTATTGGTCATGCTGTTGGTGGACACTGAAGGGGTCATTCTTTTCTCTTTCTGGCGGCGATTACAAAACCAGACCCTAACAACTTCTTTTTCTATCTCTAAGCTGTCTGCAAGGGTTATAATCTCTTGCGCTGACGGTTTGGGCTGTTTACGAAAATTACTTTCTAGCACATTCTTTACAGATACCTCGATGCTCGTTCGCTTCTTCCTTCTCCGTCCCTGGGCAGCGATCCTGTCGATGGACGTCGGCGATCCGGAGGTGCTCTCCGCCTCTTCCAGCCACTTGGCAAGTAGAGGCTTTAACTTACACATGTTCTTGAAGCTGAGCTGCAGAGCTTCGAACCTACAAATTGTGGTCTGGCTGAAGACGTTGCCGTAAAGCGTGCCGAGCGCCAGACCAACGTCTGCCTGCGTGAAGCCGAGCTTGATTCGCCGCTGTTTAAACTGCTTGGCAAACTTTTCTAAGTCGTCTGACGACGGTGGTGGTGCCTCGATTATGCTGAGCTCGTTATTGTCTAGTTGGAGTGGGTGGTGTCCGTTGTCGAGATGGGGAGCCTTCCTCATTGCCGGGTGTATCTGCACCCCACCATGAGTCATCATTCCATTCATGGCGTATACTGGTTGTTGAAGGGGCGAAGAACCGTTGGTTGATGGGGGCATGCTAGCCATGTGTTGGCCAGCTGGAGAGGACGGTTGCCAGGTTATGTGTTGCGGCGGACGGTGATGGCTTAAGGAATCCTGGTGCAGTCCTGGACCTGAGTGGTTTGGTGGTTTTATGTCCTGAGCGTGAAGTCCATTATAATGGATGTTGGATGACCAGCCCGAGAGGTCATTGTGATGAGGTAGACTAGTCCACTGTTGGAGAGACCCCAGAACGTATCCGTTTTGACTATGGTGCTGGGGTGGCATGTACTTCATCTCAACACAGCTAGCTATTTGCATCTCTCTGGTGAAGCCGTGTGTGTTCGATAAAGATTCCTCGTTCCTTGTGACGTTGAATGGATTGGATGTACTAGTAGCCATGCTTTAAAAGACGTGTTCTACTGATCTGGTGTGCAAAACCAGGCCCGTCATATGCGTTCTGGTTACTGACAAGCTGGCCTCGCTTTAGACCGACAGCTCGTCACCATGGTGCTGATAAAGAGCTTTCTACTTTCGCTACTGATTGGCTAACGTTTGATGATGAAATTTGATAGGCATTAAATCAAAAATTTCGACCAGAAAGCCTATTGGCCGTGACGTTGGGCGTGATGAAACCATGGAAACGACACAATATCACGGGATCCATTTCCTCCAGTACGGTCCCACCTAAGCCCAGGAGACACGTAGGAGGTCGAGGTGTCGTCACACTGAAACCTCCAGGCCCGGGGTGGAGCTTTAACGATAGGCGGGAAACATCTCTAGCCGAAAGAACTATGATTGTGGAACTTCACCTATTAATAGTAAGTTATAATGGCTGTGTGTGTGTGTATCTGTATGTAAAAAACCCAGAGTTCCAACTTCATGAGAATTACACAGTAAAAACTGTCATTATTACATGTACTATATACTCCAACTTCATGAAGTATACCCAGTAAAAACTATCAATATGATGCCTACAATATATTACAACTGCGTGAGGTTTACCCTGTAAAAACTATAAATATGATGTCTACAATATATTCTAACTGTGTGAGGTTTACCCAGTAAAAACTATCAGTATTATGTCTACAATATATTCTAACTGTGTGAGGTTTACCCAGTAAAAACTATCAATATGATGTCTACAATATATTAAAACTGCGTGAGGTTTACCCAGTAAAAACTATCAATATGATGTCTACAATATATTACAACTGCGTGAGGTTTACCCAGTAAAAACTATCAATATGATGTCTACAATATATTACAACTTCATGAGGTTTACCCAGTAAAAACTATCAATATGATGTCTACAATATATTACAACTGCGTGAGGTTTACCCAGTAAAAACTATCAATATGATGTCTACAATATATTACAATTGCGTGAGGTTTACCCAGTAAAAACTGTATGACGTGTATATTAATACTTGCTCAACAAGGAAATATTGGTATTAACTCTTTCGCTGCCACTTTAAACATCTTGAAATTGTCAAAGTTTACGAAGTTTCAAGGGGAATAAACACCCTTTCTTCATGATGGTACAAAATTCCAGTTTCGTATGTGGCTAATATCACACCTTTCAAAACTAAAATAAAGGCTATATAGTAAGTTCCCATGTCATGAAAGAGCTAATAAATAAAACGGGCATTGCAAAACTCGAAGTTAGTAAAGATACAAATAATACGAAACTTGAGTTTAAGAGGTAATTCAGGAAATGAAATTCCAGCAACACTATATTCTAAAGTTAGGTAGTAAATATAGAAGAACAGAGTACAATAATATCAATGTAAACAGGTTAAAACTTCCTTGTAAGAACTTAACAATAGAAGCATCTAAAATGTTACTAATATAACTACAGAAGCATCTTAAAATTTACCTTAAAGAAAGTTAACACTTTAAGCCAATAGAAGTATATTATTACTTGCCCGTAGAAAGTTAAAAATGGATAATAAAAACGTCTTAGAACTTACCTTAAAGAAAATTAATAAAGTAAACTAATAAACCAATAGAATTATCTTAATCCTAATACTTACATGTAGAAAGTTAACAATGTAAACCAATAGAAATATCTTAATATTTACCTGTAGAAAACTTACAATGTACAATAGAAATATCTTAACACTTATCCGTAGAAAGCTAACAATGTTACCAATAAAAGTATCTTAAGAAAGTTAACAAACGTAGGTGAAAGATAAAAACTTTTAACACTTATTATGAAGATATGAGACTGTGGGTGGTACTCTCACTCAGTACTTTCAGAAGTATCATCAGTAGTTAAAAAACAAGCACTATTCTCAGACCAGGCAACAAATGTTAATCAGGAGCATAGTCACGTGGTACGACCGAATTTTTAAAAACTAAGCATAAGCTGATATAGATGTACTCCCATCTCAAGTAAAGTTTTTTGTTTTGTTTTTTTAGTTTGGGCTTATTGCAGGAAGTATGGGTAAAGATCTTCAAGAAGAGAATACTGTGTAAAAAGTGCACTAGGAATTTTTAAGTTCATCACGTAAAAGTATTCTTAACTTGTTTGAAGAACTCGAACTTAATCTTGTCGTGGGTTAACTGATGATAAAAAAAATGTTTACAGAAATATCGAACATAACCCTTTAATTTTTAAAATAGATTATTAATAAAATACTATCGGCTACATCCAATACGAGGCCTTTTGCCCAATACTATGGTTCTTAAATCCACTGAAATATGACAGAAACAGTAGTTGTGGCTGAGATGCTATTAATTATGATTTATCGTGTCTTTTTACTTCCAAACACTTTTCAATCGACCGCCATTCCTTCATTTTTCGGTGGATTGTCTTGAAACTTGGTAGGCCCAAAACACCTTTTCATTTTTTAGTACTTTTTTAAGGATTTTATGGGGTGAAAGGTCAAACAACCCAAAAATATATATTTTAGGCTCCTGTGTGTCTATATTTACAGCAATCAATATGAAAACTAGCACAATCATAAACATTTAAAAAAAAAGTTGGATTTGCTCATTTTGTGTCATTTTAAGGGGTCAGAGTTCACAAAAAGACATAATTTTAGGATTTTTGGTCAATTACTCGGCCGTATTTTGACCAATTTACATGGGATTTTGTACAAAAGTACTTTTATACACGTCCCATACATATATAGACAAAAATGTGGGATGTGCCTGTTTTTGGTCATTTTAGTGGGTCAAAAGTTCAAACTCATAATTTTAGGCTTATTTAGCCTTATTTCGACCAATTTACATGAAACAAAAATTCTTTTCTACAAGCAACAAAGATGTTGGAGTTGCTCATTTTTAATAATTATATGGGGTCAAGATCCACAAAAAAGCATAATTTTAGGGTTTTTTTTTACGATCACTTTGCCGTATTTCGGCCAATTTAAATGGGATTTGGTACAGAGATACTTTTTTAAAGCTCCCAAACAGAGATATAGGCAATTTTGAAATTTCTGCCTTTTGCTCAATTTTTCATTGAGGAAAGCAGAATTTGGAGTTTTATTGAACTATTCATGTGTATGTCAACCAACTTACAAAGGATTTGGTACAAAGATACCTTCTTACAGGTCCCAAACAATGATATAAAAAATTTTCGATTTTTCTCGTGTCAAAATTGGTCACGTTGGGAGACATGCTGTGTTCGCCTGCCAATTTTGGCCTCTAATTATTATCAGATTGCTTAACAACAACTGTACGGGGTGAACTGGATAAAGTGTAATCGATTTTACACAACAAATCAGAATTAAAACATATTTTATCCTTTATTATTCTCTTGAATTAACTTGCTCATTATTCAGAAGAACCAGCAAACTAGTCTTCTTGATACTGTGTTTTCACCCACCCCAAAGATAGTTATTACGTAAATATATTTTGTTCTTCTTCTCATTAAATAAAACATATAGCGCCACCTAGTAAGAACATTTCAAACTTGTACTATTAGACAGAACAAGAAATTTACGTTCGGCACCAAAGACCTTCATGGTTCGTATATTTGCTATATAGCTGTTCAGCAATTATGCTGGTTGACGTCATTTCAAAATATTTATTTTCATTGAAAGATACATATCCCACACGAATATACGTATAAATAGAATATAACGATCGGCATAGCTGGTGGTAAAACAGCTTCAGGATTTAGTTTATATTAACTTGTTGAAGAAGCACATGATTGTCTTTTAAATATAGTATCTTCTTAAAGGTTGTAATTTAATTACGTTATGTACAACAACACAAGAAAATAGGTCAGTGTGTGAAGACGAAATGTGGAAGACTTTCGAAACGTCGTCCTCTATACTTGTTTCTACAACAAGTAGTTGCCCTCCATTCTACAAAATATTCTGCCTAAACATTCTATCAAAGGAAGTAAGTAATATGATGAAAGCAAACTACCAGAACTAAAAATCAGCCCAATTTTGGATACAGTTAATTTAATATATATATGTCTTATGTTCTTGCTTATTATGATATACTAAACTAACAATGTAAAATATTTTTTTAATAAAACGATATAATAATATATATTGTAATATTAACCAGTGGTGCTAATAAAACTAACATTAAAAGAAAAATGGATATGATTTACAAACTGGAATCTACTCTTCAGTTTTACAAAAACTCGAAACATTTTACTGAACGCACGCGCCACAACTCAACCACTACTCTGTTTTTTTGTATTCCAGCCGGTCTCAAGGGTCCTAGTATCGAGGGAAAGTCCTCGTCGGCAATAGATATCGTAAGTATAGTGTGGTTCACATATTATTATACACTATTCTTTAGTTTAAGTCATAATTTTTGTTAGTAATTATGAAAGCTTAACGTTTTTAAAGAGAGGAATTCTTAATATGTGATTTCTGTAGTAACTTATCAAGACACAGCGTATAACCCCTCGTTTGTATCTAATTATACTGATGTTGGTAATTTTCTTGTCATGGTCTGTTTGTCTTAAATCCTCAGAGAAAGTCGACATGAATTTGTTTTTAGATAAGTGTATTTTAAAGGACACAAAGAGAGAGAGAGAGGTGGATAAGTAATATCGAGAGAGATACACGCCCTACAAAATAAATTAATATCTCGGGTCGAATACAATTAACGAACAACAGTATATAAATTTGTCTGTGACAGGTACGGAACACATGCTTGTGTCCCACCTTTATAAAAACATTTCAGACGAACTTCGATTTTCTTCTTAACCTTTCACGTCCTGAAATGTGAGCCCGTTCTTGGGTAATTTAGCTAATTTTCAATAGTCCATGCGAAGCTATATAAGTCGTATTTGCATATTATTTTCCTAACGAAAAGGACACGTGAAAATGCTTTTACATGCAATTAGTATTATTAAGCTAATTATAAACGATTCGTTGCGCCAGGTACAACGACAAAAAGTAAAACGAATATGGTCAAACAAGTCTTTTATTCTCATTCTCCAAGATTACTCGATAGTTGTTTTTAATATCTTTCTTAAACGGGATAATTTTGTACCAAAATATTAACAACTGATTACAAAATTACATTTTTAAATACATTTTTACATAAACGGAACTTTTTGCTATATATCTTTGTTTTTGTTTGTTTGTTTTTGAATTTTGCGCAAAGCTACAAGAGGGCTATCTGCGCTAGCCGTCCCTAATTTAGCAGTTTGAGATTAGAGGGAAGGCAGCTAGTCATCACCACCCACCGCCAACTCTTTGTTTTTACGAAAAAGCTGACATAACATAATATTTTTGCTTTAAGTAGTCATTTCCAAAAAAAATGAACACAGAGCTGTACTATTAGGTCGTCAAGAAATTAATGTCGCTTTTTTTAGATGAAAAAAAAAACTGAAAAACTTATATATATCAAAACAAAACATTTATTAAATGAAATAGTCTCCATTGTTATCGATGATTCTTTTCCATCTTACAATAAGGTCGTTAATGCCCTGATTAAAGAAATCATGTGGCTTTAAAGCAAAAAACATGTTAATGCCTTCTTTAATACCTTCCATATTTGTATACGTTTTCCCATTAAAATGGTGTTGCAGCGACAGAAAAATATGGTAATCAGATGGTGCCATACCTGGAGAATATGGTGTGTGGGAGAACACTTCCCAACCCAACTCCATAATCTTGTGTTGCGTCAAACGTACCACATGTGGACATGTAAGATCGTGGAGAAGAAGAACACCTTTCCGATTGACGAGTGAAGAGCGTTTCTGATGAAGGGCTTGATTTAAACGTTCCAGTTGCTGACTATAGATCTCTGCATTGACAGTTTGCTGTGTATGAGGAAATGGATTCTCTATACGAATATTAAACGCCAAAAACAATGCCTCAGTCCTAGACAAAAACCACTGCCGCAGAAAGTGATGCTTTGCATTTGGTGAGACATCAAAGGAGTAATTCATTTCGAACTTTTATCACCGTGACAATTCTGTCTAAAAATGGTTCACGCGCATTACGTGCCAGAAGAGACGAAGCAGCATTCACACGTTGGAAACGATTATCATCGGAGAGTTCGTGAGGCACCCAAACACCTTCTTTATGGAGTTTTCCCATATTGCTTAGATGTTTACGTACTGTAAACATGCAATTTCAGGGCCATTTCACGAGTGCGTTGTCTTGGGTTAGACTCAACAAGTGTCTTCAGAGCATCAATATCAATTCCAACATGTCGGCACCTGCCATCACAGTTTATAAGGATAAAGTCACCTGAACGAAATTTGCTGAACCATCGTTAACACTTACGAACGTTCAAAACATTTCCATAAACTTCTTTGGTATTCTTTGTGGCTACAGAGGCGTTGTTTCCCTTCTTGTATTCATACAGCATTACATGCTAATGTGTGTTTCGTCGTGTGCCATCATTATAAGGAATTAGAGTATACCAAACTTTACACATTATATAGGCTACACTAACATGACGTTTAGGCGGTTCGTTTAACTATTATACGTGATGTACTTTTTTAGGGGGTGGTTAATGAAAGTGTTCCAAATAAATCCGAGTTGTTTTCCCTTTAAGAGTTGTGAATGTTTATAAAAAGTGTATGATACTGTGAAACTAATATGACACTGTGAAACGAATATGATACTGTGAAACTAATATGACACTGTGAAACTAATATGATACTGTGAAACTAATATGACACTGTGAAACTAATATGATACTGTGAAACTAATATGATACTGTGAAACTAATATGACACTGTGAAACTAATATGACACTGTAAAACTAATATTATACTGTGAAACTAATATGATACTGTGAAACTAATATGACACTGTGAAACTAATATGACACTGTGAAACTAATATGATACTGTGAAACTAATATGATACTATGAAACTAATATGATACTGTGAAACTAATATGACACTGTGAAACTAATATGATACTGTGAAACTAATATGACACTGTGAAACTAATATGACACTGTGAAACTATTATGATACTGTGAAACTAATATGACACTGTGAAACTAATATGATACTGTGAAACTAATATGACACTGTGAAACTAATATGATACTGTGAAACTAATATGACACTGTGAAACTAATATGACACTGTGAAACTAATATGACACTGTGAAACTAATATGATACTGTGAAACTAATATGACACTGTGAAACTAATATTATACTGTGAAACTAATAGAGTGTAATTGAAATCTCTCTAAGGTAATTATAAATATTTTCATGAAGAAGGTTCTCTAAAAATATTGATAAAACTAACGTTTTTCGCATTATTCTTTTCTTCATCGAGAAATGTATTTCGTACAGACAAAATCAATAAGAACAAACAAATAAAAACAGTTTTGAATTTATTCCTTTTTAAAGAAACGGTTATCATTCCTGATGTTTAATATTCGATTAAATTCATTATCACCACTTAAATGAAACTTAACTCACTATCAAAAAACAAAAATTCCCACAATTCTTAAGACGATACCTGAAGGTACAGATTACGGTAGTGATACTTTACTCTGTCAAGATGTCTGGGAAGAAACGCATGGTTCACATTTGCAATAAGTTTACTACTAAATCTAAACCAAAAAAAAAAAACAACAACAAAGAAGTATTTTCGAGAAATTCCCGAGAATGATTGTATCTAAATTTCTACCATTTTTCCATGACGATATAAATTTTCAGCCACTACTTAGAGTGTATATGAAATGTATTGATTGTGCTGTCTTTAGAGATGATGATAAGAGGGCCCCCCGGTGACACAGCGTTATGTTTGCGGAGTTACAGCGCTAGAATCCGGGTTTCGATACCCGTGGTGGACAGATAACAGATAGCCCATTGTTTAGCTTTGTGCCACTGATAAGTGCTTTATATGATCTTCCAGTGTTTAAAACTGTTTATTATGAAACTAAAATCTATGTAGTCCTTTTTTTTTAGTCCTCGTTTATTAGATTATTTTGTTCTATATTCGTTATCCATTTGATAGTTTAGCTTCATTCTCACCAGGAGGTGTATGTAGAGAAAAATCTCAGCCGATTGTAACTTAAAATCTTCAAAACAAATGATTATTCAATTGTATTTTTTATCTATGCACAGATGAACCTTCAACTGAGACGTTGACCAACAAACTTGACCTTCAGTTTCCTTCATCGGTGAATAATATCATGAGTGAAGGTAAGTATCAATCAATTCTTAACACTGGGATTCTGCACGTAATGTAACACGTACGAATCTTAGATAGACAATGTTCAGGTCTAAATATAAATATGTATCTACTGTGTCTTAATGTAGTTTTCTTTGGTTAATGTTAACAGGAAACTACCGATTGTTGAGTCTTCTAAGACTACTTTGACACCCTTCTTTTGTATTGTATACACTACTAGTTTACGTATGATGGCTTCACTTTGCCATTACTGAATAACTAGGAAAAATGAAAGCTTAATCTCAAACATTCATGTAATTTCAAAATAATCCCTAAACGTCTTGCTGTTAAGGGTCTTTAACAGCCACACTTATGGTTTTGTTTTATATAATACTCATGTGATTTTTAGTCAGTACAAAGCCGTATTTTTACAAGATTAGCCTTCTGTTGTAAAACGTATCTTATTAAACTTATTCTAGTATTATTTGCATAAATTCTCGTTAGGATACGTTGATTGTGAATCGTAGAAATGTGATAAATAGTGACGTCATTCACTATTGGTGTGTTCCAGCATTGTGCTAATTGTTGGCGTGTTCGAGCTTTGTGCTAACTTTTGTTGTGTTCGAGCTTTGTGCTAATTGTTCGTGTGTTAGAGCTTTGTGCTAATTGTTGGTGTATTCGAGCTTTGTGCTAAATGTTGGTGTATTCGAACTTTGTGCTAATTGTTGTTGTATTCGAACTTTGTGCTAATTGTTGGTGTATTCGAACTTTGTGCTAATTGTTGGTGTATTCGAACTTTGTGCTAATTGTTGTTGTATTCGAACTTTGTGCTAATTGTTGGTGTATTCGAGCTTTGTGCTAATTGTTGGCGTGTTCGAGTTTTGTGCTAATTGTTGGTGTGTTCGAGCTTTGTGCTAATTGTGGGTGCCCATTGAAAACTGTGAACACATTTTAATAGTATGTCCAGTTTTTACTTAAGATATTGGATTTCTTATACATTCCATAAATTTTAATCACTATTTTGTTTAGTGTCAGATCCTAAATATAATATTTAGTTAAGTAAGATTGAAGTTTATCTTGTCGAATAAACATTTTAGTAACCATACAACACATCGAAAAATGACCGAACAGAGGTTGAAATAACAGTTCATTCATTTAATAAAATATTTCACAACAGAATACGATTGGGTCCAATTTTTACATTATCGTGATTTTTTTTTAGACTTATGTGTAAACCTAAAGAATAAAGAAAAAGACATTTTCTCCGCCATCTTGTTCCAAAATTATCATACAACTTTTTTCTTCTTCAGAGAAAGATTCAAGCCCTAGAACACCGAATGGAGCCATGAGGAATTCTAGTGGATTCTGTCAGAAAATAGCGGTGATTCTTCTGGCATTTGGAGTGTCTTCTGGTTCTTTTTTCATCTTGTCCTTCTCCCCACACCAGAGTAACATAAAGAGAAATATTTAACATCTGTAATGTTACAGTATTATTTCAACAATGTTACAGTATTCTTTCAACAATGTTACAGTATTCTTTCAACAATGTTATAGTATTCTTCCAGCAATGTTACAGTATTCTTCCAGCAATGTTACAGTATTCTTCCAGCAATGTTACAGTATTCTTCCAGCAATGCTTTTTCCTATTTGGTTCAAGCATCCAATGTTCTATATTTTTTTATCGTTATTTCGAGTACTCTTTTTTTTTAGTACTAGTCTGTAAAATACCTCTTTAGATCTAAACAAATGGGAAAAGGCCACTATATATATATATATATAGATAGATAGTGGTGTGGCCTTGGGATATTCCAGTGTTGCTTCAGTTAAATTTTCTGGGATTCTGTAAAGTTCTGTTTTTTTTTTAGATATTGAACGCTATATTTTAGCTAAAACATTTGTCCAAATTGAGGGACGATAGTTTATGTATTAACACCAGATCTTTGTTAATGAAGTACCTCAATATATTTAAACTAGTAGCACAGTGATAATAATTTGGGAGAAGTAATCATTTTAGTAACCAATGTACTACAGGAAAAACCACTTTACAGTTTGCATAATATTAATTCGGTATTTATTTAAGACATAGTGAAATTTTGAAAATCTTAAGCTTATTTATGAAGCAGTGTTTTACATATCATGTTAATATCATATATTACTTTCTCTCGTTTACAGAGAAGCATGTTACAATAGAGTAGTTCTTTTTTGTATCATGTCATCTGCATCAGTTGCTGATATGTTTCAGGGGAGCTTCATGTAGACAAAAGTGTTATTTGGTAACATGTTTCTCCAGGAATTTTTTTTTTCTGGGAGACCTTAAAACTGTAAACTGTATGTTCTCCAAAATCTGACTTTCAAAACGTTCGAAAAACTATAAATACCGATATTAAACAAAGATGTAACAGAACTGGTAACATTGGACGTAATCTTGTTTGACCTCTTTTTACTGCATATTCTACTTCATCACTGTTCAGAACATTTTCCAAGGCTTAACAGACACATTTCATAGGCATCATGGAACAAAACTTGACAGAAATATGTCTGGGGGGGAGGGGATCCGGACATGCTATCTTTGATTTTTTTTTTAAAGTAAATTGACTGCCTGACCTATTTTTACGCAAGTGTAAAAATGTACGATAAACATCATGAAAAAAATACCAGAGAAAATAATGTGAAAATTAACGGTTTAGCGACTAACTTACATGACCTGTTTTTTATTACCTTAGATTCCTTTCATCCTTTCGATTTGTTATTTCAAATTTCAAATTAAGCTTAGAATCCTTACATTTTTATGGTTCTATGACTCATTATAAACAAATAGAGGCTCTAAGATTTATGACTCATTTTGAATCTTTAGAATGAGTCATTATTTTGAACCATAAATTCTAATAAAAGTGGGGTCCTGGTCCCCACATTCCGACACTTATGTATTATTTCTTTACTTTTGACTGTTTAATGGTACCGAGCATGCTATCCGAGAAAAAAGCGTCACCCAAACATTGCATTCAGTAAATCGAGAGAAGTGAACAGATGAGTCTGCTGAGCTAGCTTGTTTTGTTTTTTTTCAAGGAAGATTTGTAGACGATAACCTTATAATGTTTAATTGTACTTCAGAAGCTGTTGAAGATATGTTAGTTTAAGCTATTATATGTATATTTAGGTAGGCATGTAAATATCTGAGTAAATCATAATTTGATCTTATTTTTTTAATCCGTATTTAATTAGAAAAAACTTGTGTTTTCTTTGGATACAGAAAAAAAGTGCCAAATGATACATCACATCTCAAGGTTGATTGGGTCATGTTCATATTAACTTCATTTAGTATATAGATAAATACACATATATATATATTCTTGTCTGTAGACGGTTGACGAGAGTCCTTACCAAGCGTCAAATCTCTTATATTTGTTAAATCGTGTTCAACTTCAACACGAAGAAATTCCAAAGCTATATTGGATTGTCATTTTGAAAGGTATCGAAAACGTTTCGTCTTCTTCAGATAATTATCCATATCAAGTATCTTTAACTTGTGCATTCTAGGTTTCAAACTGGATGTTCTACTATGTCTTCTAATACCCAGATATTCTGTTATATTCTAAATCAGCCAGATGTTCTGATATGCTTTATAATACTCGGATATTCTGTTATATTCTAAAACAGCCAGATGTTCTGATATGCTTTATGATACCCGGATATTCTGTTATATTCTAAGACAGCCAGATGTTCTACTATGCTTTATAATACCCGGATATTCTGTTATATTCTAAGACAGCCAGATGTTCTCATATGCTTTATAATACCCGGATATTCTGTTATATTCTAAGACAGCCAGATGTTCTCATATGCTTTATGATACACGGATATTCTGTTATATTCTAAGACAGCCAGATGTTCTCATATGCTTTAGAATACCCGGATATCCTGTTATATTCTAAGACAGACAGATGTTCTCATATGCTTTATAATACCTGGATATTCTGTTATATTCTAAGACAGCTGGATGTTTTCATATGCTTTATAATACCCGGATATTCTGTTATATTCTAAGACAGCCAGATGTTCTCATATACTTTAGAATACCCGGATATTCTGTTATATTCTAAGACAGCCAGATGTTCGCATATGCTTTATAATACCCGGATATTCTGTTATATTCTAAGACAGCCAGATGTTCCCATATGCTTTATAATACCCGGATATTCATCTATGTTTTGAGATATTCGGATATTATGCTATTCTCTAGGATGTCCGTATATATTTTGCTATATTCTATGTCACCCGAATATTTTGCTATAACTTAGGACATTCAGGTATTCTACAATGCTCTAGAATATTCGTAAATGTGGTATTGTTAAATATATCGGTATTGTTAACGGAGTCCACAGTAGCAGCTTTCATACCACAGAATGTATTTATGTAAGATGTTTACCGACTCTTTCCACATCAGGCGTAAAATTTGAATCTGTTACTACCAAATCAACATAAAAAAAAGACTTTAATTAGATATGCAAAACATCAAAAAGTTGCATGTCAACATTAGGCTTAGAACTTCACTTTCAATGGTTCTGGTTCGCCTATAAGCGAAGCAGGCATAAATGACTGGGTTCTTATCATATAAACTTAAAACTTGTACGTTTACTTTCAGGATTATTGCTTCAGTTTCTCTCAGCAAAGAATGTTCCCCCCCCCCTATATCTTGAAATATTTGATTTCCCCAGCTTCCATACATACACACAGTCTTGACACATTATTGACATATATATCTAACTATCCAAGATATAAACCAACTGTAGGAGGAACTCGTAACATACAAAAAAAACA
The DNA here is from genome assembly GCF_000517525.1 of Limulus polyphemus. Taxonomy (NCBI): domain Eukaryota; kingdom Metazoa; phylum Arthropoda; class Merostomata; order Xiphosura; family Limulidae; genus Limulus; species Limulus polyphemus. The sequence continues at coordinate 131,158 of NW_013666669.1, read as the reverse complement.
GACAATTTTGTTAGACTGAATAAATATTCTTCCGGGAATATATATCTGCCTGAGATGATAATCTTCTGAATATTTCATTCAGAATGGCCAAGTAACTTAGTGTAAGGCCGCGTTTATCTTATTCTTTCAATGTAACAACGACTGCAATGCACGTGGGATCGTGTAAAGGATCTTGAAGCTAATTCATCATCCCTCGTTTAATTAAATGCCTCATCGTTTTGTAATCAAGAATATTAATGACGATAAATCAATGACTGGTAGAAGTTCAGATAAATCTGGAATTGCACAAAAACAACCAGCATTATTTCTCTTCCTGTTCAGTAGGAGTTTTAAAATGTAAAGAAATATTGAAATGCGATTTAAATTCTTAGTACAACTGAGTGCGTTAAAAATGTAGAACAGGAGACAAATAAATCATTCTTAACAATGTGTACTAAAGTGTAGTCAGAAAATAATAGAGAAGTCTAAAGATGGATAAGCGATCAGGTATCGACATCCAACAATAGTGGGGGAGATGAGCTGGGGTGTTTTTGGCGGGAAAATGTTGCAAACTGGGGTTGTAAACGTAATAAAGTAGTAAATTAACCCTGATGTATTAATATTTGACTACATCAGCTATACGTAGGATCTGTTCCTTTTCAAGTAACGTATGAATCCTGCTCTTTGTGGAAGTGTTGGTGTAAATTAATTGGCAAATGGCTCAATTATAACTCCATTTTCAATTTCATACTTTGACGCTGATTCTTCTCTCAGAATATATTTTAATTGTTTATTTGTTTCTTTTTTCGGGGGGCGATCTCAGTATAATTCAGCACCCCTCCTCTCTATGTATGCTGTCTTTGGAGTGCATTATTAATCTGGCTGAATTTACACCTGTAACTAAATAGTGCACATTTGATTATATATATAAACTAAACTCTACAAAATACATAAAACTCTGAATCTAGATAGGCTGAAAAAATTATATTACTGTTTGTTACATGTAACCACTTTCCATCCGCTGAAATGTAATATATATTTGTTAACCTATTTCAGAAACTGATTGTCTTTTACTGTAACAGCAAGACACTACATTTTACGTGGCAAGTCGTTTGTGTTTCTATAATCAACATATTCTAGATTGCCAAATACAGCTTTGACATTCTCTTGATTTACGAATTTGTGAATATTCCTCGAGTACAAATTACCCGCTTAAATTAAACGCCATTTTTACGATGTTTATGTTTAAGTTAATGTACAGAAATACTTGTATTAATGTCTGATATACTTTCAGAGAATATGAACTTGCTAATTGTTAATACATTCTGTTCGATTGGTACTGTCATTATCTATTGAGTTATAAAGTTTTGTTTGTTGTTTGAAACACGTATGTAATTTTTGGAGAACAAAAACATCTCTCTATTTCTTCTTCTACCAAATGACGTGTGTTAACTGTTTGTAAAAGTGATACGAGTACACATTCAAATCTGTTCATGGCTCAGTTATACACGAGGTTAAAACTCTTACCATTGAATAACTTAAGTTTTATTGCTAGAAAATGTTCAAATTTAATTCATTGTTACCGATCAAGAATAAGGAAATGTTTGAGTTATTTCTGTAGCAACCGTGTTGTGCGTCAATAAAGTTATGTTGCGAGATCAGTTTGCTTTCAAACCACTTGTTTGTCGTGTTTGTTTTTCTTTCAAAGAACAAGACAGAAAGCTATTTTAAACATCTCAAGCAAACACATCATATCTCTGTAAAAGAAGATTACCAATAACCAGATCCACACATCATATCTCTGTAAAAGAAGATTACCAATAACCAGATCCACACATCATATCTCTGTAAAAGAAGATTACCAATAACCAGATCCACACATCATATCTCTGTAAAAGAAGATTACCAGTAACCAGATCCGATCAAACCCT
>NW_013666669.1:125655-128401 GCF_000517525.1 Limulus polyphemus | reverse complement strand
TGAGAGACATGCAATTTCAGGGCCATTTCACGAGTGTGTTGCCTTGGTTAGACTCAACAAGCGTCTTCAGAGTATTAATATCAATTCCAACATGTCGACCTACCATCACACTTTTTAAGGCCTGAACGAAATTTGCTGAACCATCGTTGACACTTACGAACGTTCAAAACATTTCCATTTTGTATTCAAACAGCATTACTTGCCGAATGTGTGTCTCGTCGTGTGCCATCACTATAAGGGATTAGAGTATACTGAATTTTACAATTTATATAGGCTACACTAACGTGACATTTAACTATTATACGCGATGTACGTTTTTTGGAGGGTGGTTAATGAAAGTGTTGCAAAACGCGACATTAATTGCTTGATGGCCTAATACTTATGACTTGTGAATGGATTCAATAAGAACTTGAGCCTAAACTTTTAGTTTCCAGAAATGTGCAAATATCTCGACGATATTAAAAATAAACTGGCGGACCTTAAAATATACAACATGATCTTTAGACAGTAGAATAATACAGTGTGAAGTCAGAAACGATACCACAATTACACTTCGTTCCCTCAAAAATATACTGTTAACTTGGTTGTAAGGCACCAGTTCGCTAGCAAAAGATCCCCTGGAGTGAAATTTGTTCCCTTGACAAACACTGAATGTCAACCCCCTTAGCATCTTTCTGTCGGAAGTTTGTTGATGCCTCCCCTGCCGAGTCGTCCTTACAGAAGCTTTCGAGACTCTCTCGTGCATTCGCGTCATTTCCTCGCCAAGCCGTTACGACAGGCGGCCTCAGAGTTACGCAGCATGTGTCATTGTGATATCTTCATGGCGTCGCTTCTGACGAATGTCTTACGTTATTCTTTCCTTTTTATTCAACAATAAAGTTCATGATTCATTCATTAGATAAGTAATGAAAGAAGTATTATAACAAATTTTAAAACCTCTCCCACGTTTTTCCCTCTCTGAGTAACGTAGACGTTAGGGATCAAACTCGTTGACCAAGGGAATGAATACTTCGATCACAATTACCCGTGGAGAATTCAATATCATGATGTTTTTAAGAATCTCTTTCTGATGAATGAATGGAAGAGTGCAATTCTTCTAGGATAGGGAAACAAAACAGCTAGTGTTCTATGAAGTACTTCTGAACAGTTTATTGTTTTATAAAAAGTGGTGGCAGTATAATGAACTACGCATCACTGAATTAATGTATATTAGAAAGATTATCTGACCTATGATTGGTCGAACTATGTATGATGCAATCTTGTAGTAATGAAACTTTCTTCCCAAAATTAAATGTCCTCAGTGGTTCAGCTTGACGTCTTATAATACCAAAGTGCTTTTTAAACACACAGTCTACTAGATCGAATTCCGAGGACTGGGTGAGCTATAGAAGGGTATCTCGGTATATAAGTTAGAGCCAAAAAAATGTACTCCAAAAATAGACTCTATCTGTTAATCTTTAAAGAAACTATATATTTTACTGCCATAACAATTCATCTCTCATTAGTGTCCGGCCACAAAGATGCGAAGATTAGGGAGTTGTTCTTCCCATAGTTCTGAATATGGACATACAGTGTATCATATACGTATGAATATGGGAAGTTTGTTGTTAGAATATGGACATACAGTGTATCATATACGTATGAATATGGGAAGTTTGTTGTTAGAATATGGACATACAGTGTATCATATACGTATGAATATGGGAAGTTTGTTGTTAGAATATGGACATACAGTGTATCATATACGTATGAATATGGGAAGTTTGTTGTTAGAATATGGACATACAGTGTATCACAAAGTTGTGAATATGGAATTACAGTGTATCACAATAAAGGGTAGAAAATAACGAAGGAAGAAACCTGTAAGGAGTGTGATAACAGTAAAAATCTTAGCTTGCACAATTTTTTTCATAAATGTTTCTTTGTTTTACATTAAAAAACTACTCAATAGGCTATCTGCGCTGTGTTCGCCACGATGCTCAAACTCCGAATTTTAGGACTATAATCGTCAATTTTTACCCCTGAGTCATCATGCTTATTCAATTTATTTTGCCGCATCATAGCTAGCTGGATATGTATACTACTTTACTACATATAGCTTTATTTTTTAAACATTTTTCAGAAATTTGTCTTTGGGTAAAAAAATACGATAGAAAAAAACAGAATTCAAATACAGCAGGTGGTTTTAGAAAGTTTCAGAACTCGAGTTCGCAAAATGATCTACAAATGTAGATAAACATACACCAACTAGTCTAATGACTTAGAGTTGTTGTTCTTATAGGACTAATTTACCAGATAATTGTATTTGTTGAGTAGTTACCCTTAATGATGCTTTTTTATATTAGCATAATTATTTTGTATGGAGCTCTTTAACTGCTGTCTGTTTTCTAACGACGCAACTCGCGTTTCAACCTCTTCAGAGCGATATCGCCTAGTGTCTGCAGCTACCAGAACAAAAAAAAAAAATAAACATGCATAAGCAGGAAACTTAAAAATGGCCCTCTGTTGTTCGAGGTTTAAAACACCTGAGCCTTACAGTACGCTAAGTATTGTTTTAATGAAAGTAAACTTATGACTCATCTAAAAAAACTCAGTCAATACTACAGACGAATTACCTCTTTCATGTGTAAAATACAGTGTAGGGTAACACAATGACATCATTTACGTTAGGAAAACTTTCACCTTGGAAACGATATATTAGGTCGTCAAGAAATTAATGTCGCGTTTTGGAACACTTTCATTAACC
>NW_013666669.1:121248-124779 GCF_000517525.1 Limulus polyphemus | reverse complement strand
TAACACAGATAGGAAAATATAAAGATAGGAGCATAACATAGACAGGAGAATATAAAGATGGGAACGTAACACAGACAGGAGAATATTAAGATCGGAAAATAACACAGACAGGAGAATATAAAGATAGGAACATAACACAGCTAGGAGATTATTAAGATGAGAACATAACACAGACAGGAGAATATAAAGATGGGAACATAACATTGATAGGAGAATATAAAGATAGCAACATAACACAGATAGGAAAATATAAAGATAGGAACATAACATAGACAGGAGAATATAAAGATGGGAACGTAACACAGACAGGAGAATATTAAGATAGGAACATAACACGGATAGGAGAATATAAAAATTGAAACGTAATCCACCCGCTCAGTACAATATAAAAACAGGAACATAACACAGACAGGAGAATCTAAAGATGGAAACGTAACACAGATCGTTTAATATTGAGGCAGTAATATAATTCAGATGTCAGAATGTAAAAGACAGGGAAGTGATAAATAGGTTTTGTCGGAATCTTTCTTAATAAAATTTAATTTTCCTAAACTAGCTCTAATTCAATTGGAGTTTATCAATATAATGAAATATGAAGACTTTAATCGCCCGCATTATTCGTTTTATTACAGGCATTAGGACATCATAAAGTTCAAAATGCTAAAGGATAGACAGACAAAGAAGCAGAAAGGAAAAATGAAAACAAGCAATATATATATATAGAGGCTTTGACAGCAAGTAGACAGACAGACATAGTATTTGTTATTTATATTGGAGTTGATTTTTAGCTAGCTATCTGAATTAATGTTTAACATACTACCAACGATTTCAACCTATTACCATCAGTTTCACTCTCCACTCCGCCGAATGGTGATGCATAACTTAGCTTGTTTTGACAGATCCGGTGATTTAACACAGGCGGCAGATTACCATTCTGTATCAGGTTTGATATACAAGCCTCTTTCATAGTTGATGAACTACACCTACAAACTGGCCTAATGAATGTCAAATAAACATAATGAATTATGGAACCATAACTATACCAAAGTCTTATAATTAATTATAACGAAAGCTGGAGTTTAACATTTCTCAAGATGGAATAATCTTGAAATAAAGATCTACAGAACAAACAGATTAATATAGACAGCTGATACCAATACAGTATATATATATATATACATCAGTAGTTCTGGTTGTCTTTACCTTACAACCAAATTATAATGACTGTTTACAGCTATAGTTCTGGTTGTCTTTACCTTACAACCAAATTATAATGACTGTTTACAGCTATAGTTCTGGTTGTATTTACCTTACAACCAAATTATAATGACTGTTTACAGCTATAGTTCTGGTTGTATTTACCTTACAACCAAATTATGATGACTGTTTACAGCTATAGTTCTGGTTGTCTTTACCTTACAACCAAATTCTGATGACTGTTTACAGCTATAGTTCTGGTTGTAATTACCTTACAACCAAATACACTACCTTTCGCAATATGTATAAGAACTACATCCTGATGCGTGTCGTATTTTGTTCCTGCCTTTGAATTTCTTTTGGTCAGCTCCATATTTGATTATTTAAAGCTATTGCTCAAAATACTTATTTATTGCCCTATTATATCAGAAAACTGTTACTCTCTTTGCATATAATAATATTTTATAATAAATTTCATAAATTATTAGAAAGTAAATCATTTATAAACAACTTGAGTACAGTTATTTCTAACTTTAAATATTAAACTAATAAGAGGTCGCTAGCATATAAAATCTTATTATAAATACTAGCGTTAACTTTATAATACTTTCAGTATTTCTGGGTCGGAAAGACCAACTTCGGGCAACTGGGCCTGGCGCAGTTTACCGAGTTATACTTAAAAGTCATGTCCTTTGATGGTACCAGAATTATATAGGTGGGTTTATAGGATTTCTATCATAGATCATCCAACCTTCTCCTTAGTATATTTACTCAGATATTAAATTACGAAATATACAACCTTACTGTACATTTCAAGTAATAATATTGACACTTTATCACTGCAAGATATTAATAACTATTCAATATAGTATAAGCAGTAATACTTCAAATAATATTTCAGTTAATGTTTTTATTATTAACTATAAAAAGGTTGGTTTAATATCTTATTTCTATTTTTATGTTTTTCTAGGGTTAACTATCATACCCACAACCGTCTATAGACGGTGAGTGATAGTGGGATCTGAGACGTTGTGGGTTCTAGCACCCAGATCCCAATCCCCTTTTTTCGGTTAAATGTGACCAGCTCTGCATCTGTTGTTTTGATTATGTCTGATAGATAGAATATCCCCAATGCTTTTGGGAGTTATAACAGCAGACATTTTCACTTTGAAACGATACCTTTTGTACAAATGGTACAATTTTACATTATTATATTAGAACTTTGTTGGCGCGTCCACTTACTTGTTGGCGCGCACATCTACATGAACAATATATAAATTGTAGGTTATATATATAATTAACATGTTTTACACTAAGTTTTGGCTGCTAATCATGAGAAGACCAGAGAAGGGATATTTCTAAGAGGAATTTCATCTTCGATCTTCTTGGTGGAAGTTGGTGCATTATCCACTCGATTCATGAATTCACGAACCCCTGGATAGATATCCCGCGATACCATTCATAATGTAAATATAAAAAGATAAACTCCCGTTCCTTGATGTGATGGCTACTATGTGAGATAGTTCTCAGGAGATTACAGGAATTACTTAGATACAAATAAATAAAACAGAATTAAAACAGGCGTCATAGACTTAGTAATGAACAAGATGGCGTGAAGACCCAGTGGAGAGGAACAATACTATTTACAACATCACCCGTGAATGTGGCTGCCAAGAAAAGAATAACAACAGTTAGAATTCACGAACTCTGAAATAACGATCTATCTGCAATAGCCAGAGAAGAAACCATACGATAAATTTGAATACGATTGTAGGATATGAGCCACATACGAGAAAAGGAAAGATGGAAATCACCTAATTGATAATACATTCAGTCAGTTTAGCACAGAAGTCAACAAAATTTGGATACCCCTCTTTAAAACACCCAAATAATGATTCATGTTTTAAATGTGGGCGACCTCATCGAGTGGATAACGTACTAGGCTTCCACCAATGAGACCCAGGATTGAATTCTAGCAAATACAATCACAGAAACAGTCGTTCTCAGAATATCCCCCAAGAAAGCAGATGATTAGCATAAAGAACGTATACAACTAGTTAGTATTTCATTATATAAGTTACTAATTAATAACACAGGCCTACGAATTTAAACTTCATAAAAGTTGTTTTGGATTTAATAACGGATTTTCTATAATTCAGCTACGCATATTTCGAAAATAATGTTCTTTTCTTTTCTACCACGTAAGGATTTTTTACAAATCGGAAATAAAAAACTCTTACTTAGATCAAATTATTATTTTGTTTACCAAAATGAACATTTTTTATTATTATGTTTGTTAGTTTGGGTTCTAGAACGATCGATAAAGCTCTCACG
>NW_013666669.1:112486-120263 GCF_000517525.1 Limulus polyphemus | reverse complement strand
GGTCTAGAGAAATTTATAGCCAGTGGTTGTCAACATTTTAAGCATAACAATTTCAATTAAACTGATTCACTTATGTAAAAGTGTATATGACGTTTTGTGAAAAATCTGTATGTTATGGAGAAAAATGGATATCATTTTTGGATTCAGCGTACAGGAATTATCCGTAGAACATTTAAAAATTTCAAGACAAGAAAACCATCGCAGGCCTGTGTAATCAGACTTGGGTGATCGTACACACATCTAACCATGAAAACGACCGACGTAAAAGGCTTAGTATATTTCAAGCGTTGTTGCTGACCTAAATAACTCAAGCTCCGTACGTAAGCATTTGGGTAAATGTTTTTAGGAATCAGTGTGAACAGAGTATAGATAGCTATAGATTATAACTCATCAGATTAACTCGGTCCCTGGATCACGAGTCGAAAACCAACTTAAGGTCAAATGTCAACTTTTCCATATATAGGAATATGTGATCAGATTATTTGTCTTTATACAGCAGAAACAAGAATTTATAGCGCATAAGATATTTCTGTTATGAAAGCAACATCGTTAGTTCATTTAGCGTATTCTAACACTTTGGTTTAGGTTTTGGTTTTCCAACTAAACTTACAGAATTATTTCAGTGACTTCATATAATATTTTGAACCGAGCTATAAGTTTTGTCTTCGTGTATAAGGTAATGTAAGTGTCTTAAGATACGTATTTCAAACGACCTGCTAGTGAATATATAAATGCTATTATAATCTGAAAGTGTACTAAACAGATATTTCCTGAAAAATTGAGCTACAACTGTATACTTCTTGTGATAAATGTATTTTATGTCAGGTAGACAGGTCTATTTTTACAGAGATAGCTGAAGCACATTTCTTTTTAAATCTATCTGACGAAAACTAGAAGGAAAAAAAAAAAGAACTGGAACGCTGTTTATTAATGAAAACATATTCTTTGTTCAAATAAAAAACGGCACGCTCTTTTACCGGAAGTCTACTTTTGCATAATTCAAGAACGTACAGCAGAACGGTCATTTGATATGGCTCTAAGAAACAGAACACTGATCTCCTCACATTCTGTGACATAGACGTCCTCGATTCAGGAAGCACACATCTAAAATAAGCACGTGCTTCATATCCTGGCCGGACGTGGTCCACTAAAATTGTTGGGATTTTGGTAGTGCTAAAAACAGTAAGTTTTTCTAGAAGCGGAAATATATTACGTAATAAGTTATGATGACAAGCGTTTTCATAGACTGTGAACAGTTTATTGTTTTACGGTAATAATACCGCCGCCATTAGTAGCGGTTTCTGGTTTCGTCATAAGAGGGAGCTGCACTACATATATATATATATATATATACTTTAAAAACAGCAATACCAAACCTGTGATAAAAACATTTTAATTATCTAAACAAACCTTAACTACAACAAAAACGCTGAATATATTTAAAAAATCACCAGGACACAGGCTATAATGTGGGATATAAGATGTGCCCTGAGGTTTAGAGGTGACTGCAGAAGTAGGACCCACATAGCGATGGGGATAAACCGTCTACTAGTCTTAACGTCCGTTCGCTAGCCTCACATGTTAAATAAAGAAGAGTAACCATTTGATATACTTATTTATACCAAACTAAACTACCCGTCTAACTTATGCTAACGTGAGGTGTTTTGTGTTTTCACCTTTGACGAGTCCAATGCGTCTCAAATACCAATGTAAACCCAAAAACACAACATCAACAAAGCTATTATTGTTGTCCTGGAGAAGGGTAAACTTCAACATAACACAATACAGTAACAACTATCTTATTGTTGTCCTAAGTAATATAAACCCCAACATAACACAATACATTAACAAAGCTATTGTTGTTGTTGTCCTAAGTAATATAAACTCCAACACAACACAATACATTAACAAAGCTATTGTTGTCGCCCTGGAAGAATATAAACCCCAACACAACACAATATTAATAAAGCTCTTATTGTTGTCCTAGAAGAATGTAAACCCCAACACAGCACAATATTAATAAAGCTCTTATTGTTGTCCTGGAAGAATGTAAACCCCAACACAACACAATACATTAATAAAGCTCTTATTGTTGTCCTGGAAGATGTAAACCCCAACACAACACAATATTAATAAAGCTCTTATTGTTTTCCTGGAAGAATGTAAACCTCAACACAACACATTAACAAAGCTGTTATTGTTGTCCTAGAAGAATGAAAACCACAACACAACGTCTGTTGTACTTGATCATATCTGGTTCCATGTATACACAAATAATATAATATCTACATAAACATAAAACGACATGCCTAGTATACATACCAATTTTAGTCCAACAACGTAACGTCACATGGTTTCTCGAGAGTCCAGGTTATCCAAATAAACTTGCCAAATATGTTAAACAGCAAGTTCAACTTTGGAATCTTTTTTTTATGGTCAGTTTATTAAACTGAATTACTATCACAGTAAAGAGGAACCTGCGTGGATTTTTTTTTTCTTTTTGATCAGTTGTAATTCACCAATTTAGCAATCAGATCGTTTTGAATACTTATATGTGATATATATATATATTAGATAAAATTACTGTATATTTATAGTAGCAAATAAAAACCTCAAGGTAGTGCAGTTTAATATAAGTACTTGAAACAATACACTTTTGAAAATTTTATAAAAGTTACAAGTCATACAGGCTTAGACTTCCGACCAAAAAAACTTTTTTTCAAACGATTACACTAAACCTTAAGAAGCTCAAAATCTCACCAATCATAATGTTAAAAAGCTGCTTAGGTATCTCTTTGTTCATATATTACTATCCTTAAATGATCGAAAAAGTTTGTCAGGTAATCAAATTTAATTTTATGAAATAGTATCTTACTACGCATGCGGAGTATTCTTTAGGCTTCGCTGATCACGCAGTCAGCCATGACAGTAGTTAGTGGAAGAAAATGTCATGTAAATAAAAAGGCAATCCACTACAATGGCAGATATAATGACAAAATGATGCACTTCATCAATAGCCTGTTTCTAACTCCCCGTGGGAAGATAAGGTTTACTGCCGTGTCACTTCAGGCAGTAGTTCCGGCATGCAGCGCGAATGATCAGTCAACAATAGGGAGAGAAAGTACACTACTTACCGTGAGAGGAGGTTAGGTAATTTGTATTCCGAAAGTCAGTGTGGACTGTAGAGGTTAAAAGAATTTTAAGAAGAAGGCTTTAGAAAATCCGTTTAACATCCAAATTGTAGAAGCTCTGCCTTTTTATCAATAACACTTATGTAATGCATTGGGCCTGGCCTGGCCTACACTAGCGATTAGCGTTCCAGGCTTTAATCCGACGATCTGTGGTTCACATCCACTTGAAACAAGATTACTCTTCAAACTCTGGATTCGTAACTGCGTTATTAGAGTGACGGTAAAATCTCATTATTTGATTAGAGTAGACAAAAAGTTGGCGGACAGTGTTATAGACTAGCTGCCGTCTCTTTAATCTATGAGTTAAAAAAATCGGGGATGCTAAAGCAGATAGTATTTGTATAAGTTTGCACGAATATCCGAAAAAAACAACAAAAACAAATAAACATGGTATATTAAACTTTATTTCCGGTTAAAATCATAGTGCTAAAGATTTAGGTATTCTCGTTAAAAATATAACTATGTGTAAGCTATGCATGTTTGTTTAATTTCGCCCAGATCTATCCAAGGACTATCTGCGCTAGCCATCCCTAATTTTGAACGGAATGTAGCTATTCAACACCACCCACCGCCAAATCTTAGGCTACTCTTATTATCAATGAATAGTAGAATTGACCATAATATATAACGACCCCATGCTTGAGGGTTGATTCGAACCCTCGACCCGCAGACTAAATCATACCAGGACCAGTTGTTTCTAAAGTTGAATCATACAGTATCTTAGAACTCCGACTATTAGTCACTTGTTATCAGGGCGAGCTATTTCTAAACTTATCATCAGATGTATTAATAGTTAGTTATAAAAACATTATTAGCTATCCTGACTGGGAAGTTTTTCGTGAGTACGACTTCTTATTGAGGAATCTATGGTTACTACTTCACAGAACACAAACTATTATTCGCTTGTTGTCCTCCTGTTAAATCAGATCTTAGAATTCCGACATCAGCCCCTTGTTGTCCCGTATTCAATCAGATCTTAGAATGTCAACTATTAGTCATTTGTTATCGTATATATTAGTCATTTGTTATCGTATATATTAGTCACTTGTTATGGTGTATATTAGTCACTTGTTATGGTATATATTAGTCACTTATTATGGTATATATTAGTCATTTGTTATCGTATATATTAGTCACTTTTTATGGTGTATATTAGTCACTTGTTATGGTATATATTAGTCACTTATTATGGTGTATATTAGCCACCTGTTATGGTATCCATTAGTCACTTGTTATGATATATATTAATCACTTATTATGGTATTTTAGTGTGAACTAATGTTAAAAAATACAAACAAGGTGAAACGGGCGATGCATATCTTATAAATTAAATGAAGGACTAAAAGCCACACAAAGGACTATCGAATCAGGATTTTAGGGTTATAAGCCTTCAAGTTTACCACTGCATATCCAGGGGACAGATACATTAAAATAGTGTTCTTAAAAAGTCAAAGTTATGAAATACATACATGTCTTACATGCTCCATATACTTCTTCGAATGGAACACAAACATTCAAAATAATTACTTATATTACTTCTGTACATATAAAAATATATAAATTCTAAGGAAGAGCTTTTCAAACAGACAGAATGAATTCAAACTTCCAGAGCACTCTGGCCATCAGTTAATAATATTTCATGATGTTTGACAAATTTAAATCAAACTAATTTACACATGAAAAGAACAATATAGTATACAAAGAGGGAGAGAAAAATAGGCACGCAAGTGCAAAAGGCAAAAATGTATAATACTATACATATTTTGATTTATCTTTTTGTCTCCCGTTACAGTTCCTTGGGTATGAGCACATTTACACACCTAATTGTTTATAGTATTCTACAGAATGTCTTATCTCTGTTCCCAGTGTCTTCAGGTACACAAAATTTTGGCTGTATGCTTATTTTGGTTGTCTGCATTGTTTTTAACAGCCATCTGTATCGTTTCTGGTTATTTTCAACTCCCCTATCGTTGAAAATTCGGAAACACATGGACAAACACATTTCGAACATAATTTTTACGCTAATCATTCTGATATTTATTCACTACAAACAACCCTAACTAAACTGGACTGTACAAGAGAATCACTGTTTTGTGTCATATAGTGGTGAGTGTAGTTCTCTTACAATAAATGTTTATACAAGAAAGTGAGTCACTGTTTTGTGTCATATAGTGGTGAGTGTAGTTCTCTTACAATAAATGTTTATACAAGAAAGTGAGTCACTGTTTTGTGTCACATAGTGGTGAGTGTAGTTCACTTACACGAAGTGTTTATACAAGAAAGTGAGTCACTGTTTTATGTCACATAGTGGTGAGTGTAGTTCACTTACAATAAGTGTTTATACAAGAAAGTGAGTCACTGTTTTATGTCACATAGTGGTGAGTGTAGTTCTCTTACAATAAGTGTTTATACAAGAAAGTGAGTCACTGTTTTGTGTCACATAGTGGTGAGTGTAGTTCTCTTACAATAAGTGTTTATACAAGAAAGTGAGTCACTGTTTTGTGTCATATAGTGGTGAGTGTAGTTCTCTTACACTAGTGTTTATACAAGAAAGTGAGTCACTGTTTTGTGTCACACAACTGTGTGTAACGATTACAATTATCATTTGCGTTGATAATGATAATTTAATCTCTATCTTGCATGATTTGTGTTTTTAAAATACAGATGGTTCAACATATATATATATATGAGGGTATGATATATTGTTAAGAATATTGTATTTTATGCTCATTGGGAACATTTATACTTTTATAAATCCACATTGGGTACATTTAGAATTTTATATATCCACACTGGGTGCATTTATACTTTTATATATCCACACTGGGTGCATTTATACTTTTATAAATCCACATTGGGTACATTAAATTTATATATATATATACACACATCGGCGACATGAGATTTTTGTAAATACATATTGAAGATATCTAATTTTATAATTTCATATTGGGAACGTCTAGAGTTTTATACAGTGCCTTGCAAAAGTCTTCATTTTAGTTATTTTCTTATGAAAGAGACAACTCAAATGACCAAAAATATTTATTATATTAATCTCAGACCAGTTTTTAATGATTACAAAAAACAAAAGGTGCATTTTGACTCACTTTAGTGATATAATACAAAAACATCTTGAAAACACATCTTGCAAATGTCTTTACTCCCTAACATGATAATGCAGTTAATATTTGGTTGAAGCTCCTTTGGCAGCAATGATAGCTGAAAGTTGTTTTGGATAACCCTCCATAAGCTGTGCACAGTATGCTGGAGATATTTTTGCCCACTTCTGCTTATTCTTGTAAGTTGGAAGGGTGTCATCGATACACAGCCATTTTCAAGTCTCTCCACAGATTTTCAAGTGGATTTAGGTCTGGGCTTTGGTTTGGCTAGTCAGGGACTTTAATTTTGTTTCTCCCAAACCATTCTTGGGTTGCCTTTGATCTATGTTTGGGATCCTGTTGAAATGTAAACCTTCAACCGAGTTTTAGTTTTTCAGCTGACTTCAGGTTTACCTCCAACTTCTGTGTATATTTTGCACTGTCCACGATCCCTTGAATGCGTACAAGTTCCCCAGTGCCAGCTGCAGAAAAACATCCCCCACAGTATTATGGACCCACCACATGCTTGACAGTTGGGATTGTAGTTGCCAGGTCATGAGCAGTGTTGGGTTCCCGCCATACATACGTTTGTCATTTAACCCAAAAAGTTCTATTTTGGTCTCATCTGACCACAGAACTTTCTGCCACATTGTTGTAGGGTTATTAAAATGTTTACGGGTATAAACCATTTGTGATCTAAGATGCATCTTCGTCAGTAGTGGTTTCTTTCTAGCCACCCTACCATACAAGCCTTTTTTGTGTAAGGTACGTGATATTGTCGAGGTGTGTACAGTAACTTCAGTTGCTGCTAATGAAGTCTGCAGCTCCTTCAGTGTCACCGTTGGCTGGACAGTCGCTTCTCTGACGATTTTTCTGCTTGTTCGAGTGCATACTTTCTTCGGACGACCTGATCTTTACAACCGATTTTACAGTACTTAATGGCAAATTGAGAACCTTTGAAATTTACTTGTAGCCTTCTCCGGAATTGTGCTTCTGAACAATCTTCTCCCTTATAATGGCTGGAGACGGCTTGAATGGGTAATGAAGAAAAACTTTAATATAAGTACCTGATGATGACAAAACCTTGTCGAAACGTTGTACATTTGCTGTCATGTTAAACTTATATTAAAGTTTTTCTTCATTACCCATTTAAGCCGTCTCCAGCCATTAAAGGTCAATGGACTGTTCATTTAAACCAGTATGGGACGCTTTTCCACCAGCTTTTCATAGACAAGTAAACACGCTATCTCGTTAGGCTTATGACAGAAACTTTACTATACTAGACTATATAATAAACACTTGGTTCATTACTGTACTAGACTTGTAAACCTAGATAGTAAACACTTGGTTCATTACTATACTAGACTTATAAACCTATATAGTAAACACTTGGTTCATTACTGTGCTAGACTTGTAAACCTATATAGTAAACCTATATACTTGGTTCATTACTATACCAGACTTGTAAACCTATATAGTAAACACTTG
>NW_013666669.1:109596-111742 GCF_000517525.1 Limulus polyphemus | reverse complement strand
ACAGTACATGAAAATATTCACAATACATAACCTACCATAAGGAAAGCAGAAACAGTACAGGAAAATAATAATGGCTGGAGACGGCTTAAATGGGTAATGAAGAAAAACTTTAATATAAGTACCTGATGATGACAAAACCTTGTCGAAACGTTGTACATTTGCTGTCATGTTAAACTTATATTAAAGTTTTTCTTCATTACCCATTTAAGCCGTCTCCAGCCATTATTAGTCTCAAAGTGGGTTCCTTGTCATCGAATCTTTTCCCTTTGGTCTGTAGAGAGTTCTTTTCTCACCATTCTCAATATGTAACAGTAAACCAAATTTTAACTTTCAAAATACCCTGCTTAAATCAATACTGATGGCTCTATATGACCTAAGGTATTTTTTCACATGACTCTATAATATACTTTGGTATCTCATACAGTTGTACAGAGGCACTTGTATTTACTTTAGCAGGGTAGTGACGTAAAGTTAAATCAACTATGGTAAAAAAATGAGGGGGTGAAGACTTTTGCAACATGGGCTTTCAAGATTTTTTTGTTATTTCATTAAATTGGGTAACAATGCATCTTTTTTTCTTTGTAATTTTTAGAAACTGGTCTGAGGTTAATATAATAAATATTTTTGGCCATTGGAGTTTTGTCTTTCGCAAGAAAATACCTAAAATTTATTACCAGCACAGGAGGCGAAGACTTTTGCAAGGTACTGTATGTCCACATTGGGGACATCTAGAGTTTTATAAATCCCCATTGGTGACATTAGATTTTTATAAATACACATTGAGGACTTCTAGAGTTGTACATATCTAACCCATATTCAGAGACGTATCTAAATTCTGCTAAAGGTGCTATTAAAGTAACCGGTGTCCAGTTACTTGAGTGCGGTCCACTGTCACGTGTGACCTTATATTATATTGAACAGTGTCCCACGAGTAACGGTTGGTGGAACAACTGCTGGTTTGGGTTTTTAATTCATCTTATTTACATTTTCACATTCATTCATGCAGATTGCTAAGCTTTCGATTTGTTCTCTTTATGTTTTACGTAATAGACATAGTTGCATATGTATGACTACTGTTCAGCCAAGAGTCATGGAATCTACTGTACAAGTAACTACGAACTTCACGTGCTGTTCCAACTAACCGCTACGCTGCACATGACCCCCAGGTAGAAGCACGGCAAGTCTGGAACTGTCTCCTTCAAGTTTTCTCTCTCATAAGTCAAACTTCAAGTTTTGTGGTTCTTGTGAAAAGGAGGACATGATTAAGCAGAACTGTTAACCGAAACGAAATTTCTCTAAACGTTGTCCCTAATATTGTGAAGATAGTGTAACAATTGTCACGGAAACTAGAATGTTAGATTACAAGACAAGGAATAATTTTTCGCTTAAACAGTTCCCCGAGGAGGGGGGAGTTTGTGAATTCCTAAAGTCTGGGAGAAGATAAACCGGATAAAGGTAAGTCAAGTGGTTATGGTTGTATCACAGGGTTGAATTTATCGAGAAGGAGATACACGTCTGATTTATCATAAAATTAGTTTTTATAAGTTTCGTTCTTAAAAGTATAGTTATTTCACCATCGTTTAAAGTGTTTTTGTAGATCTTAATTTAAAAACAAAATCTGGCATTTTTCAAGAAATACATGTACAAATATTGTAGCTCAACACAACAGTAAACACTTCAGCAAACTATGATCAATAACTTTCCAACCATTTTTGGAGCTACCGAATGATCGAGGTGTGGTATTAGAATTCCAACAAATCTACATATCTCCTTTTTCTTCTGTTCTCTTGTTAGCACTATCAACACCGTTTAGAAGGAGTGTGTTTAGCAGGGAAACATTAATGTTACTTGTCGAATGTTGTTTAGAATGGCTGATATTATTATTTACTCATTGATGTTTAGAATGGCTGATATTGCTGTTATTTGTTGAATGTTGTTTAGAAAGGCTGATATTGCTGTCACTTGTCGAATGTTGTTTAGAATGGCTGATATTGCTGTCACTTGTCGAATGTTGTTTAGAATGGCTGATATTGCTGTTATTTGTCGAATGTTGTTTAGAATGGCTGATATTGCTGTTATTTGTCGAATGTTGTTTAGAATGGCTGATATTGCTGTTATTTGTCGAATGTTGTTTAGAATGGCTGAT
>NW_013666669.1:103006-108910 GCF_000517525.1 Limulus polyphemus | reverse complement strand
TAAATATTTCAATCCATTCGTGTTATTAATAATTCAAGAAAAGATATTTGATTGTTGATCGAGAGAAAAAGGAAACACCATTTCATTAAAAAAAAAAAAAGTGAAGTCAGAGTTTTCAGATATTGTAATGCATTAGTTCATTATGTTGTGGTCTTTCCTCTTAAACCTTCTACAAATAGGAAACAGTAACACTTTATTTATTATTCGAATTACCTACCATAACCAAGGCACATTAATGAGAAATTCTTCACGATCTTGTTTTTGTCATCTTACGCCTTTTAATGAAGATGGGAACATTGACAGGGAAATAGATTTGAACGACGAAGTTTCGTAAAGAGCGTGAACGGAAGTGTGATGTAAAATTACTCCTGCTAGAAATTTCATAAAAGTGATCTGAAAAACGGCGCTAACTCTGTAACCGGTGGCCCGGTTTTAACTAAACTTATTTTATTCTGTTTCTATTCTCATTTCATTACATGGCGCTATTGTGCGGCGTTTTTGCTGTATTTAATTACAGACAAGCACACACACAAACAAACAATCTCAGAGTTTTAGCAGTATATAGATAGATATATACATAATACTGATAAGATAATTATATCAAAATATTTTCCAACGTCATTGGTTATAATTATGCCTACTCTGTTGCCCATAAAACCTCACAACTTGGGGGACATTACTTCCATTGGTTGTAACAATGACCTTCCATACATTCCTGGGGAATATACGTTTCTCTCTTAACCTCCATTGGTTGTCAGGAAAAACAAAATAAATCGTTTTCATACGAGCTAAAAATAACTGCATTTATCGAAAAAGAAAAAAAAAAAGGTAAAACAAACGGAATAGAGCTTAAAGTTTTTCTGCCTAGAGCATGGCGTGATTGTTCACAGAATTATTTATTATTCCCGCCCCTCAAGAATGAAACTAGGTGCTTGGTTCAAGTGTCAAATTATAACCAGTTATTTGATTTATTGTATTCTTATTTTTGCTAATTATGTCCGAGTCTAACGTCTACACCAGCCCAAACTTCATTTCATTTAACCTGGAGTAGCTTTTTAGTTAAGCCTAACACTTACCTAAGTAAACTCGGAACTTTCTCGACATGAATTATTAATACTAAATTATTTCATGTAATTATCGCCAAGATAAAATTTTGTTGATATAAGGAAATATCAACGATTTTTTTTTTACTTTGATTGCTTACATAAAAAATAACTTGCTCGTCGCTATAATTATTGTTGTATTTAATAAGTATTAGTAACGGAACAGTAAGGCTGTTTTTATGTAAATCATCTAGTTCAATGAAATATTCAAGAGACGTGTACTTGCTGTATATCCAACTTATCCTCCTGAATCACTTTGTTTAATTTTTAATCCCTGCATTCATATATTATAAAGCCACATCGTGATAACTTCTCAAAAAGAGGGGGTCCAGAAGTTCGTGGGGTTTTAACACTAAAGAATTAAAAAAAAAACTCCTTTTGCATAAAAGTGCGCGAGTTTTGAACTACAAACGAAGCTTGAATGAGCAAGTGATGAAAAAAGTGAAATACTCACAATCACTAGTAGACAAGTTGTCTTACGTTATAGCAGTTTTACTGTTCTATCGTTTAGTTACTTACGTGTTTCATTACACCAGTTTTACACCACTGTTCCATCGTTTAGTTACCTACGTGTTTCATTACACCAGTTTTACACCACTGTTCCATCGTTTAGTTACCTACGTGTTTCATTACACCAGTTTTACACCACTGTTCCATCGTTTAGTTACTTAAGTGTTTCATTACACCAGTTTTACACCACCGTTCTATCGTTTAGTTACTTAAGTGTTTCATTACACCAGTTTTACACCACTGTTCCATCGTTTAGTTACTTACGTGTTTCATTACACCAGTTTTACACCACTGTTCTATCGTTTAGTTACTTACGTGTTTCATTACACCAGTTTTACACCACTGTTCCTATCGTTTAGTTACTTACGTGTTTCATTACACCAGTTTTACACCACTGTTCTATCGTTTAGTTACTTTCTACCACGGATGAAGTACACGAGTGTCATTTAAACCTAAACACGTATAACAGAGTTGTATTATGTATTACAAAAATTAATTTAAAAAAAGTAAAATTCACTGCTTTTTCATTTAATCTTTTAGCCGCGGCATAGCGACTCATAGAACGGTTTTGAGTTTGTTTTGTTGAAGTACAAACTTTTAGCTCATTGCTCTGTCATCTCTAATTACAGTTTTTGGACTCGGGAGGGCAAACGATTTCAACTGGTCTTATAGAATAATTTCCTCTAATCCTACCTAAAAGAATTTAAATTTGAGGGTAGACTGGAAGAGATCCTGATGAGCAATAAAACTGAATCGGGTATTTCTCGCACCCCACGTTTGGTATTGCTGTGGCACAAAAATATAGCTAATAAAAAGGGGAAAAAAGGTCTCGTAGATTAATTTACTCTAATCCTGCCTAAGAGAATTTCCAGTACTGCGGCTATTGAGGATTCCCTCTTGTTATTTTTACAAAATAAATATTTCTATCCTCTGTCGCTCGCATACAATAATCTAAACGTGTAAAGCAGGGACGTAAACTGTCTATTATTTACATTTCTGTTAATTTCACCCTTTACAACCCATAAATACGCTATAGATAAATAACCTTTCAATTATTTCTCTTTTCGTTACTTTTTAACCCCTGCAAGCATATATCGCTCTTTGATTTTCTCTCTTTCTTCCTTGACATTATTTTCTTTGAGATGTTTCTTTACCTCACTTTTTAATCTGAGGAGAAGCGCCATCTAATGTAGACTTTTATTGTACTTAATACCTCTTTTTTTTCACTTCTTTAGTATCTTGTTTCTTATCTATTTCGTTCAAGAAATAGCTGCAAGTTAAAAACAAACTAACAAGTATACTTAGTACTGATTTACTTCCAGGATTTCTGTCGTTAAATGTTTCAACTTCTCTTACCAATCAACGAAATAAATAATCCCAGGTAAAGAATCTCTGGCACAGAATATCTGAAGAAAGAATACCTGGCACAGAGTACCTGAATGAACAATACAACTAAATATACATACTTTAAATCATCATAAAAAAATATGAGCTAAATCTATAACGCATCAGTACACAAACTATTTATAAACGTATATTTAAAACAAGAAATTATAGCCGTCCTATAGGTAAGAGAGGCGAGCGAAAGTGTTTAACCAAATTTTAAAATTATTCACGTCCGACGGGAATGAGAGAGAGGCTTCTAACACGTCCTTACATAAATCCGGGTTAACACCCAACATAATCATACCCGTCCTACGGGGGCCTTGCATGGCCAGGTGGTTAGGGCGCTCGATTCGAAATCTGCGGGTCGCGGGTTCGAATCCCCGTCCCTCCAAACATGCTCGCCCTTTCAGCCGTGGGAGCGATATAATGTGACAGTCAATCCCACTATTCGTTGGTAAAAGAGTTGGCGGTGGGTGGTGATGACTAGCTGCCTTTCCTCTAGTCTTACACTGCTAACTTAGGGACGGCTAGCGCAGATAGCCCTCGTGTAGCTTTGCGCGAAATTCAAATAAACAAAAATCCGACCTACGGACAAAAGCTAGGCCTGTAACACGTCGGAACAAACAATCCGAGTTAACACAATCATCAAACTCGCCATAAAATTATATCTGTACTACGGACAAGAGAGCTACGATACGGCGGTTCGAAACTAGTACTGAAACTAAACCGGTTAAAAATGTGTGATATTTTATCATCGTTAATAGTTAATTTCTTGTGATTTTATTCATGACAATACAGACTCAGTTCTGTTGGTTTATTGGTTAAGATTATTTTGCCAACGTTCAGAAGTAATTCGTTTCTAGATAGTGCATCTTTCAGGTGTTAAAAATATATATATATATATAACAGTGACAACATAACAAACGAGATATGAGGAACAAGTTACTTTAACCAGCATGTTGTAAAAAAAAGTGTTACCGTGACATCAGTGCTGTTAGGGATGTGTTACCATGACATCGATGTCGCGAGTTAAAAGTGAAAATGCTTACTTCATTATTGTAGTCACTCCCAATGAAAAAAGCAAAGCACTCGGTAACTGCTTTGTTTCCGACTTGACTTCCCTCATTAGCTGGTGATTTATTTAAGTTTCAAGTCCACAACGTCTCTTCTGCGGACCGAATATTTCACGACGTTTTCGTGATGTGTTTAATCAGTTCATTACATGTTTTATATTTAGTTCGATTGAAAGGTAAGATAATAGAACATGAAATTATTCTCCTATGAATAACACATTTCCTGGATAAGTGGCGTGGATACGCACTTTGTCAAAATAAATCCTATGGGTACGATTGTCAATTTATTGAATAAAACTACTGATCAAAATTCATATAGAACTAACGACTGTTGCTGCTGTTGATTACATATATATATATATATATATATATAAATGAAAACGCAACGATCACCCACCTTTATGTCGTCGACGATGAAAAGGGTTGTAAGCTATTTTAAAATTAACAGATATGTAAAATCAGATTTCATTTCCGTAGAGACGCATCTCACGAGAGTGTGACGTATATATAGATAGACAACTCGATACAGAAATTTTAAACTGAGCTATAATATATGGACTAAACATAGATAGATAGAACCTTAGCATCATTTCTTAAAACACTTCTATTATATTTTTTATAAATCTACAATTTCGTAACATATTATATGTAAGAAGAATTAATAAATAAATTTCTGAAACTGAGAAAATCGTATCAATAATAGAAGTTATTTGTTATTCAATACTTTTCAACTACATTTTGAAACTGTCGGGTTATTTATATGTAATGCACGTATAAGAAATACCGATTCTTAACACAAAAATTAATCACACTAAACCTGTATGTTTATGTATATTACAACGTCGGTGTTATATAGTGTGATCATTACAGCTTGCATAAACAGAATAAAATAAGTAGAAGGCTATTTACGTAGATTTTTTTATAATATGTTGTAGTAACGGCGTCTGATTTATCCAATAATCCCGTGGTCTTCCTTCTGTTTAAAAAAACAAACGGTCTTGCCTGTCAATTAAAACTCTGAACAATGAGGCCTAATTGGTGCTGACATTTGT
This sequence comes from Limulus polyphemus, assembly GCF_000517525.1. Lineage (NCBI taxonomy): Eukaryota > Metazoa > Arthropoda > Merostomata > Xiphosura > Limulidae > Limulus > Limulus polyphemus. The sequence continues at coordinate 103,786 of NW_013666669.1, read as the reverse complement.
TGGGGGCAAGTATTCTAATAGTGGTATCATTTAGATCGTGATTGACCACCTGGAGTTACTTTTCACTATCTAGTCTCACTTGGTTGTCCTCATGTGCTAAAATTTCTAGAATTTTATCACGTAACCTCAACACTTTTTTATTTCTTTTACCTCTGTCTTGTTGAACTCGAACTCTTGAATTATTCAACAGCCTGTCGATGACTGTGAACAAATAGCTAGCTCTAACATCTGAATGTAATTGTGGTTCGTTTTTCGTATTGTTTGACCATACACTTGGGGCAACAAATTCGGATATATGTACCATAGTGATATTGAAATATCCGACATAATTCGTTTAATGTGACGAAAGTAAAATCTTATTAATGCCTAACTCGCTACTAATCTCTATTTTATGTTTCCATGCATTCTTTCTTTTTTTTCACCATTTAGAAAACTAAAATCAGATTATAGTTAAAGCTTACATAAAAGTATTTATCGGCTGTTGTCTCTTTAAGTAAAGTTTTTAAATGCTTTTAATGCAAGAATCTTACTATAATGGACGTGTTGTGTATGTCAATAACTAACTATATGCGTAACCAAAATGTTCACGCCATCTATTGAATGGCACCACAAACAAATATCCATAAATTTTTTCACACTTTGGGTTTTCAAGATTCAGACACTTCGAAAAATAACTGTGGTATGTGCAACAACCATTTCTTTATAATAGAACACAATTTTAAATCAAAAGTACTCTCCTCACAACAAGAACACCACTTTCAATAGGACAGTACGTGAAGG
>NW_013666669.1:100558-102172 GCF_000517525.1 Limulus polyphemus | reverse complement strand
TAAATAAAAATGCTTTTCACACTTTTACTAAATGGAAATCAACTTTTAAATAGTTTGTTTGTTATATACTCACAGTAATAGAAGAAGTAGATTAAAATACTAGTATACATAATTCAAAATCAATAGTTCGATGCACTTTCATTTGTTAACACACACACATATGTATATATGTTACATTACCACAATGTTTACGTCATCAACATTAACAGTTTGACCAAAACTATCAAATATAAAATTATTCACAAATCTTGAAAGTATACTCGATATTTTCAGTTTATTAAACATTCAGTAAACATAAGACAGTTTATTTTATTAACGATCACTTTACCAGTTAACACTTACAACACGCCCTGCAATACTTAGTTTTACTCACAACAACATATATAAAACAGATTGTGAGAACACTTATATAAAACTCAACATGTGAGAACATGTTTAAAGCTCAAACTTGTCTATAAAGTCGACATTTTAATCGATAAGCCTTCAGTCTTCTAACCTATGTTAACGAGAGAGCCATAGCGAACATTTGTAGTTAACTGGACCGTTTTAAAAATCTTTTTGGAACTAGCTAGATCGCGGAAATACCCGTACATAAAAAAAAATCCCATGAATTTGCTTGTTTGTATGTAGTTAAGCACAAAGGGCTATCTGTGCTCTGCCCACCACGGGTATCGAAACCAGGTTTCTAGCTGTGCCACTGGGGGGGGGGGGGGCAAAAAAAAGAGTTAGTATCATTATTATAGGATGTTTCGTCGTAACCCACCTGTATACTTTGGTTTATGATCAGTTTCAGGAATTCCAAGCTGCAGATCGAAAAGTTCAAGATTCAAACCCGACATACGCCGTTGAGCATGCTCTACACTTTCAGTTGTATATCCCGTCTATGTGGCTAATTACTGTTCAAATCACAGTAATCCCGTGTAGGTGGCTAATTACTGTAGTTCTAAATTGCAAACGAGTACACTGAGCGGTCGCAAGTAAATAGACACCTATTTTTTCGTCATTTAACTGATTTATGCTAACTAATTTGTGTTGACAGAGCACTATATAAATGAAAATGGTCCGCACACTAATTATCTTGTGCTACAACATGCCTAGAACTCAAGGTTCTCTCGAATTGTCAGATTTTGTTAGAAGAAGGATAGTTGGTCAAGCAGATGGTGGAATAAGTCAGCGGCAAATTTCGCAGAATTTGGGAATCGCGCTTTCGACAGTCAACATAATCATCGTGCAGTTCAGGAAACACGGCAAGGAAACAACTGAGCAGCGTCCGAGTCGTCCTGGTCCATCGGAGAGGACAAAAAGGGCTGTCAAGAGGAGCATCGAAATGAATCCCAGATAAACGACTGCAGAAGTGGCCAAAGTTGGTGGGATGAGCCCGAAATCTGTTCAACGGATTCTCCACAGATTGGGTTATCGTCGTAGAGCAGCTAGACGGAAGCCCTTATTAAGACTTGCCAACATAGTCAGACGAAAGAAGTGGGCAAGTGATATGATGACCGAGCCTCTTTACTTTTGGAAGACCGTATTGTTCTCAGACGAATCAAGATTCGCTCAATTTTCGGACAGTGGAAGGATATGGGTCTGGAGAATGCCTCACCAAGAATTTTGGCT
>NW_013666669.1:92317-99558 GCF_000517525.1 Limulus polyphemus | reverse complement strand
CAAAAGGAAGATCTACTAGATATTAATTAAATTATAAATATATCAATTCATGTGAATATGACTGAAAATTTTCACTTTTTCTGAAAAGGTGGTGTCTATTTACTTGTGACCACGCTGTTTACATCTGAACTTTAAGGTCTGTGGTCTTGCTGTTTAGCTCGTGCATCGTATACGGTGCCGATCAGGTTGAAAATACCAACTCAACATCTAACAAAATAGGCAACTTGATACTGGGAAAATAGACGTATTTAAAACGAGATGTTATCAGAATATTTCATTTAATGATTTGGTATTCAACTAAAATTATTCAGTTCTTGTATTATTGAATGATTTGTTTCTCGGTAGTTTTTTGTTATCTTAACATTTTAAAGTAAGACGCTTAGATAGATACACATATTTCCCCTTCTGTATAGTTAGAATAAATCTAAAGAGTACTGAATGCGCCCTTTGGGGGCGTTGACCAGTTTTCAACTTCAAGATGATTCTGCTGTTTACATTCTTTGCGCAAATCAGAAGTGAATTCCTTAATTTATGAAAATTTAATGCTGGAGTAACATACTAGCCGAGAGAAGAGATTAAATTATTGACTATAGAGTCTAGACTGGCTTATGCCATATAACATCCATGTTTAAATGAGAATATGCTCAAGCGAAACGTGGGAGGGGACGCAAAACAAACACATACTGCTGTCTACCGACAGGATGCTACAAATTACGTCTATAGGTCAGCATAAGCGGTGTATACGAAGGCGTTCCCTTGGATACCAATATAAACACAGTATTTCTCCCTTATTGAATAGCTCACTGGAAGCTGTTACTAAGTAGCGGGTATTTTCAAGTCATAAATTTTCCACTCATGACGCAACTTTGTCTGATCTAAAGGTAAACAAAGCCAACTGATCGAACACATTTTCCAATTGGTGACTAACTGAAAACTTATGAGACAAGATGGTGGCGCCATGACTGGCTCACTTGGTCACGCCCTGTGTCAGTACAACAATGAGTTTTCCCGAAAGGTCCTTTGGAGCTGTTAACAATACAAAGAACTGGCTAATAAACTAGACTAGAGACAGTAAAAAGGGGATTACAAAAAGAACTGTAACATCTTGTTGCCATCTCTATCGGTTTCTTAAGTATTATCACTTCTGTTGCACACTATTCTGGCACGACAAAAAAAGGAAGTCGTTTTTCAATCCAGGAATAGCTATTTATATGTATTTGCTGCCAAAAGTTGCGTTTATTTTATAGCTCAAGAAATCTTCATTATGTGATGAAGAAGTTTACAATATATGACGATGTACACCATGCAATATAAGGATAAACTTCACATTTTGCTCTAGCCTAGATTTAATAATACATGTAATGATGTAACACCCTCTTAGGGAAATACATTATACGAAGAATCACATTTGTTGTGAAAAATTATCACCCGTGTTTAACAAGTTTAAACACAAACACTCGGATAAGGGTATCTATTAACGTGGCTGTTTTATCGCAATCAACCTGATGAGCCCTGGTATTGGGAAAAATGACTTCGACGGCATTGGATATGGTAGTTATACTTTACTTTCAGTGTTAAGTTCTTAGGGTAATAAGAACAGCTGTTACACTACACAGGGGTCTAGAATTTGACGTTATAAGAGCGGCAGTCAAATCCAACTATTAAAGTAGCCTAAGAGTTGACTATAGACACTGTGGAGTATGTTTTCTATTTAGCCTGGTAGTGTAAAATTAGCGCAGATAGTTTTGTGTAGCTTTGCGCGAATATCCAAAACAAAAAATAGAACACAGCATTGAAGGCTGTTTTTCACATGCTCAGGGGATAGAGAAATATGATGAGTTATATGTTTTCAATTTCTTTGAATAACTAAAAGTGTTCATAAAAAAAAAACAACAACAAAGCTGCATTTTACTTGTTAAACAGATCATTTCACTCGGTTTGTGTAAAGAATAACATAACCCTTCAATTGTAACTCGTTTTTATTGAACTTGCACTACGCAACCATGTATGATCTTACACAATCCACCAAGTGTAATTGGTTTTGATTTGTCTTACACTACACAACCCTCTAAGTATAATTTGTTTCCATTTTCTGCACTACACAACCCTTCAAGTGTAACTGGCTTTGGTTTGTCTTACACTACACAACCCTTCAAGTGTAACTGGCTTTGATTTGTCTTTCATTTATACAAACAAGTGTAACTGGTTTTCATTTGTCTTATATTTAGCGTGGTATGTTTTTAAAACAACCTCACAAAACCTACGAAGTTTTTTTTTCGTGACAACTTTAGGCTATTTATATTATTTTGATGGAAAGTATGGAAAGTACGAACGAAATCAACATGAAAATCAGCAGTTTAATGATAAATTTACATGTACCTTGAGGAAGGAAGTACATTATGCTCATATGATAATAAGTAGACAAACAACTATTTATAAGCATAAGAAGAATTGCTTAATGATGGAACATACTACATTGGGCTGTATTCTTTAGACCATCAATAAAATTCTTCCTTATGCTTAAATCGTTGTTTGCCTACCTATTATGGCTTTCTGTTGTTCTTACTTAATCTCTTTATCTTATATTCTCGACTCTTTACCCGCAGCTATCACGTTCGTTTAAGATACTTTATTTGTTTACATTGGTTGATTATTTTACTTTGGATCAAAAATTCAATTGAAATTGATAAGCCTATCGAAATTATAGGGGTGGGGCGATTTTCCTTCCCCATTCGCATACCATTTCTCAAAATCTTACCTGTTTTATCTTATTTTATATAACTTATTCTCCCCACAAATTTAACATACCTAACCTTACGTCATCAAATCACCTCGTTCAATTTAGAATAACCAGAAACCTAGCTTAACCGAACCCTATTTAACCTCAGATATGTTGGGAAGAAATTAAACAAAAATTACTATTGTTCCTTCCTTTATCAGAATCCTGTCGCTCCCCAGTGTCTGCGGACTTACAACGCTAGAATCCGGGTTTCGATACCCATGGTGGGCAGGGCACAGATAGCCCATTGTGCTTAATTACAAACAAACAAACAGCATCCTGTCTTCACAACGGAACACTTCTTGCAAAATAAATTACTTAGTTGAGTGTAATTTATTTTCAGAAGATGAAATTTACTGCAATTTGTTTCATGTTCTTTAAGAAGGACAAAAACCTCAAACTTATCTCGACTAGTTATAGATTGATGTTTCAAATGAGGTAAACATCCGCCGCTGGAACAAATATAAATTATGTGCCTCGTGTGTTTAATTTACTGAAATTTGAAGATATTTGGATCCAACTTCTAACATCCTTTAACTTTGTGTTATGTTTAACGCACGACTTAACTTATGCCCTCAGTTTTAAAGACATTATCACTGGAATTTCTAACACTCATCAACAGAGGGCTCATTTTACTTAACCAGACACCGTTGAGATAGAATAACTGCCATGATAGATCGTAACGACTGAAGGCTCGAGGCCTGGTGAGCTGCACATGACGGCGGCATGTGTGCTACAAAACGGGGTTGCCACAGGGGGTGGATATAAGCTAAGATGTTCTGAGATTGACTTACCTCGTCTCACAGGTCGTTATGAAGAAAGATTGTTAATACCCAGTGCCAACAGCAGGGGGCGGAGGTTTGTGTTGCCGTATTTAAGTAAAACGTATGACAGCATACTACAATTAAAATTCTAGATAGTAAGGTCCGGTCACAATGTTAGCATTACAACGTTTAGAATAAAAATGCAAAGTGTAGTGACAAACAAGTTGGGGCTTGCAATAACAGCCCAGAAAAGACTTATTATGAAACAAATGATCACTGTCCTGCTGTTGCTGTATGTGTTCGTATCTTTATAATGCGCTTGTGTACATTTGTACGTATGTAAATGTGTACGAGTGTAATGTGTACGTGTCTAACGGTAATTATGTTATCGTGCATTTCTATGTGTGTGTGTGTGTGTGTGTGTGTAATTCATAATATATATACGTAAGTAAATATTACTTCATTTTCCATAATTATTTCATATAAAATATGAAACCTTTATTACTTGTTCATTATCTCTTTTTGTTTTCCAGTATTTCCTGTTTCTAAGTTTACCTTTGTAAATTACAGAATTTATTCACATGTAAAAATATTTCACATTTTTTCGTAACAAGGAAATGAGCCACCTCGATCCTATCTATCCTGTTTATTTGAATGATTTTGAAACACTTCATTGTCAAAACTACATCTATTAAACTTTATATGAACTAGGAGACCAATTTATCTGTGTTTTCAAACAAGACCCAAAACTCGAGCGCTTTCGAATAGTTGACTTCTTCTTCAAGAGAAGAAATGACAATGTCTATATTACCGGTTTATCTAGATATCATTCTGTTTATCTGGACTTCGGTCAGTGTTGTTGGTTACTAGATTTTGGAAGCAATTGTGGGCTGAAATAGTTGTTTTTTTTATTCTAAAGAGAAAATTTTTATGACGTCCAACAGAAACGTGTGACGTAATATTCACCTCTAGGTAACAGAAATATGTGTCTCATGACAGAGAACACGGAGCAGAAGGTGGCAGAAGCAAAAAATAAACGACGTGTCTTAGTAGGCTTTGTTAGCGTTTAATAGTTAATGAATCATTATTTTCAGAAGACAAGACTGTCTCCCTGTACTCTTTCCTTAAAACTTTAAACGTTACCCAAATCCATACTTCAATATATAGGCAACAAATGTCTCTTCTTTAACAGTTACTTATAGATATTTCTTTTTTATGTATCTTACAAGGAGTTTGTGTGAGCTGTTTTTTTTTTCTTCTTCTTCTTTTTGGCTTGTAGAGTTCGAAGAGATGATCGATCTTCCTTTATATAACCATTAAGTAATATTTTTTAAGATAATCCCGCACGTGTAGAGGGAGTTGGATATATTTATCAGACCATATTTAACGATCTATAGAAAACTTCTAAGGTTTAAAATTATACTTTTTATTCAAATAGCTGACCTAGTACTCTAGTGATGAAAACCGATGACGCTTGTACATTCATTTGTTTGTGACACGTTGTTGTGTCGACATATTCCTGTACATTCACTTGTTTGTGGCACGTAGTTGTGTCGAGATAGAATTGTTTTTTATTTTATTTAATATTCTAAACGGTCCCTTCAATCGCTGCCACGTCGCGCTAGCTTTGTTCGAGCCTGGCCGTAATTATCCGATAATGAGATGAGAATGAGGCTCTCCAAATCGATACAAGTAAATGTAATGTTTATCAAATTACCCTGAATTGCTCTTGATTTCAATATAATGGAATAGATTCAAACTGTTTTATTAAATTCGAATATTATCACAAAAGTGGGTTGAATTTCTATTTTTTCGTTGTCATATTAGCCGTTTATAAAAATTGCACGAACGGAAAGACTTGCTAAATATCGTTCCCCCCCCCCCTTTTTAAACCTCTCTCTCAATAGATAAGTCCTTTAAACTTACGTGCTACTCATCTTAATGATAAAACAATTACATGTAAACACAAGATCTATAGAAAGACTTGGAGATGGTCAACTTAAAGGGAAGAAACAGTTACTGGTGTGTGTTTTTTCAACATATTAAAGAAAACCAATAAAATCATCAATAACTTCATATATGAAAACTTATTGAGTTATCGCTCATCTTCATTAAGTAAATGTTTTAAATAAGCTCCTAAGATCCATCACAACTAGCTTAACAACTCGAACATCTTAAGTACAGGTATGATTACCAAACTGGCAACCTTCGTATATCAGTTTTGGAAAAAGACACGATGGGGCAAATAAAAAGAAATACCAAATCTTACAACAAGATATTGAGCCTAAGCAAAGCTTCATGGTCTCGGCAAACATTAGTAATTTTGTCTCTAAATACTTTGTAGTATTGGCCATTGACAAATTAAAATCTGTTGTACGAGTTACAGAATGGCAATATAAACACTACCTACTCACCGACAGACACTACGTAGTCTAATTTGTTTACACTTGTCACCTAACAATTGACTCACTAAAAGAAGCACGTCAGCTTTCAGTTATGTGTTATGGCAACTGACGTAGAATAAAATATATAAATATACCAGCCAAGAAACTTCATATATGCTCCCAAATGCTCAGGTTTTGTCGGTCGTTATGTCAAAACACCACGTATGGAATATAACATTGTTAACACAGACTAGTTATGTTTGATATGCGATGAATGTTGATCGCTGTTAAATTTGTTTTTTGCCTGTTTGTCATTAACAGTTTCTTTCTGGAGCAATCCACCATCACAGACTTCGATATGAAGAAAAAGAACAGCGTAACAAGTTTGATATATTTCAAGTACATTTTTTTTTCTAATTGAAATGTATGTTTCTTGTTTCTGTTTTTTTGTTGTTTTTTTTGCGTTGTAATTTTCTCCATCTTCTTGAAATCGGTATGACAAAATTCCCTCTTTACTTTTATATATTTACATATAAGGATTCTGACTATGCTTAACACGCTAAAATAATTTCAGGAATAATTGTAAGAAAAAAAATACCTTTAAAATTTACTTACGTATAAAATTAAAGTAAAATAGGCTACGACTTAACCTAAAAACATTAGCTAAAGTGTATGGAATAAAATTTCAATAAAGTATAAGTTATATCTAGTGTGTTGAAACACATGACCAAATCTATTAGAGATAGAGAACTGGCAAAATCAAATCACAAAAAAGGTGGAAAGTTGATCAAACACAACAATGGGAAGTATTAGGTCGTCAAGAAATTAATGTCAAAACAAAACATTTATTAAATGAAATAGTCTCTATTCTTATCGATGATCCTTTTACATATTACAATCAGGTTGTTAATGTCCTGATTAAAGAAATCACTTGGCTTTGAAGCAAAAAACAATTACATACGTTTTCCCATTAAGATGGTGTTGCAGCGAACGAAAAACACTGTAATCTGATAGTGCTATATCTGGAGAATATGGTGTGTAGGGAAACACTTCCCAACCCAACTCCATAATCTTGTGCTGCGTCAAACGTGCCACATGTGGACGTGCATTATCGTGGAGAAGAAGAACACCTTTCCGATTGACGAGTGAAGAGCGTTTCTGACGAAGGTCTTGATTTAAACGTTCCAGTTGCTGCCATTGTTTTCGGTGCTTAATATTCGCAAAGAGAATCCATTTTTCATCACCGGTGACAATTCTGTCCAAAAATGATTCCCGCGCATTACGCAACCAGAAAAAACGAAGCAACGTTCACAT
>NW_013666669.1:69294-91317 GCF_000517525.1 Limulus polyphemus | reverse complement strand
CAGCCTGATCAAGGACAACAATGGAAGATGAAAGGAGTTCAGCCTGATCAAGGACAACAATGGAAGATTGAAAGGAGTTCAGCCTGATCAAGGACAACAATGGAAGATTGAAAGGAGTTCAGCCTGATCAAGGACAACAATGGAAGATTTGAAAGGAGTTCAGCCTGATCAAGGACAACAATGGAAGATTGAAAGGAGTTCAACCTGATTAAGCACAATAAAGGAAGGGAAGTTGAAAATGGATTTAATTATGCAATTGTTGTAATGTTGTTAGGTTATTGATAACTTCAGATATTTGATTTTTCTTAGATTTGTGTTACCTTAACTCTTGTATCAGACGTTCTTATAAAAGTTGATATTATTATAAAGGACAAAGTGTTTCTCAAGTTGATCAGAAGTGGTTCCTACTATAGTATCATTATTAGGTACAAAATGTTTAGCATCGCTTACACGTCCGAATTATTTCTTGTAAAATAGTAATCAAAATGCAATTTTGTCTTTCTTCTTTCTCTTATTCTTCCATGAGTCTGGCCCTTCAGCGGTAAATCTGAAGGCTTATAACATTAAAACCCAAGTTTTGGTACCGGTGGTGGGCACAGCACAGAGAGCCCATTGTGTATATTTGGGCTTAACAACAAACAGGTTTGCTTTGATGTTATTTAATGATGTATTTTTTTAAGCATTTCAAAACATTTTGAAATTGGTTGATGTTATCCCTTTGATAGCATGCAGCTTTTAAGATCATAATTACGTGGATCTAGTGAATGGCGTATTAGACTGTAAATCCGATGGTTCATGATTCACTTCCCGTTGTCGCACTTGCGTTATAAAAGTGACAGCCAAATTCCGCATCTGAATTATTTGAGATCGTCTGAACCTATATTACTTCCAGTTGTTATTTCCTACTGAGCTCTTTCATCACGCAAAAGTTTGTCTCAAACACGTAGCATACATTATAGCTCAAATTACACAGTCTAAGTGACTGACATACCTTATAGCTCGAGTTACACAGTCTAACTGACTGACATACCTTATAGCTCGAGTTACACAGTCTAAGTGACTGACATACCTTGTAGCTCGAGTTAATTACAGTGCACAACTTACTGAGATACTACATAATATTTTCTTACAAGATAATTCTTTATAGTATTTTGGCACTTGTGTATAAAGTTATAATCATAAATAATGTTATTTATGATTATAAGAGAATCCTTTATTGTATTTTTCACACTGTTCTCATTATTTAAGCTACAGGTTAATCCTGCACGTGGCGATAGGAAATCTTCTGACGGTTGAATTCCAACCGATCCGACGAGATTAAAGCAGATAACTGGCGAAGGACGACCCAATAATTTATCTTATGCGAACAGCAGTTTACCAACCGAGTAGAGTTTGAGTTTTGATTCTCTTATCTAGGTCTCACTTTGAATAAATCGATGTTTGGACCTTGTTTAACATTCTACAATAATTTCTTTAAAATCTTAACACAGGCTGAAATACTTCTTATAAACCGCTACGTAGTTTCTAACGTTTCTCATTTTCTTATTTTAGAAACGTAGTAAGTTGTATAATGGCATCTGAATCGACAAAGTTCTGATGGAACACATTATGATAGATCACGTGCTTATAAAGAAACAATCACGTAATCTGGATATAACATTTCTCATGTTATTGGTTTTTTTATAAACTTAGGGAAAGAGTGACACTATTTTATTAAATATTGTCTTGGAATATATATATATATAATACATAAGTGACGATAATCAGCTTGCTATGTCTGCACCAATCAGAAGTAGACGATAATTAGCGACTATTGGCCTCTATATAACAATAAATAAATATATAAAACATAGAAAGGCAAATAAAAGAATATAGCTAGAAATCATATTATTTCTTTCGGAGGTAAAAAGAAAAAATTATGGGAAGCCGGTGGTAGAGGCGAAAAATTTAAACGCCTGAAAATACTTAGTTGTCACTACAAATGACTTGAAATATCGATGGCCAACAATACTTGTATGGAAAAACGTCATCATGACATATTATTTAAAGCAAGGTGTCCAATAGTAAACACCTTCTGGATTATCCCTCTTGCCAACAATGAATATAAAAAAGTAAGATATTTTGTTTGTTTTATAAACTTGACCTGGTGGTGAGGGCAACCGACTCTCAATCTGCGGGTCGAGAGTTCTAATCTCGTCACCGAATATGCTCACCCTTTCAACCCTGGTCACGCTATAATGCGACGGCCAATTTCACTATTTGCTAAAAAAAAAACAGAGTAGCTAAAGAATTGGCGGTGGATGGTGTTGACTAGCTGCCTTCCCTCTAGTCTATCACTGCTAAACTTGGAACGATTACTACAGATAGCCCTCGAGTAGGTATGCGCGAAAATCCAAACAACAAGTCACCTTTATATATATTCTTGGAACGAGCTTTTGAGCCGGTGAATGACTGTTGCTCTTTTAATGCAACTTATTATATATATATATATATATCCTCAGGATGTGTTTTAAACTCAAACCGTAGAAAAGATGAATGAGGAAACGCTAGTTGAAAGTTTACTGGTAGTAAACCTATTGTGCAAAGTCAATGAAATAATTGATGTTAATTATACGGCGGAGATCTGCTTTTAAAACAAACCTATTATTATCAACCATCTAAATCAATTAAAATAATCTCTGTTTTTCATTTCACCACTTAACTAAAGTAGGAGTTCAGAGACCATGAATGATAGAAAGTAGATGTCACGAGCTTCCACATAAACAGATAGTTTATCCGACATTTGTAGGATAATGGTTTCTATTTTAACCACTAGAGGACACTACATTGCAGAAAGAAACGAACACTAAATCTGCGATAATGATAATATACTTAGTTTTTCAATAGATGTACTTATAAGTCCTGTTTTATCTCCAATAAAGGTTTGTTTGTTTTTCTGTAGATATGCTGAAGAATTACAAATATTTTTTTTATTGCATGAAAAGAAAGAAACATAATATACAGCGTCGCAAAATGATTTTTTGTCATATTTATGATACATCCGTAGTCTAATCTGTGCTAATTATATATATGCACACATAAATCTGAAAGTGTAATTCACCGTGAATGATCAGGTACGTCAAAGCTATATGGAAGTTTAAATTCTTACCTTAGGCTTTGCGTTCAAATTACTATGAAAGTGTAAATGAATGCATAATAATTGCTAAAGTAAATACAAATATTTTTTTCTCTTTTTGAACCGTTAAAGAAAGTAGAAGTCTTTGTTGTTTAATAAATATTCTATTGATGATGTGTACAAGTACCAAATGACATTTCGTACTTATAAAAATGTTTGTTTGTATTTTCCATTACCAATTCAAGCCGTCTCCAAACTTCATTTTTTAAAGTAGGCCATTCGTCGTCAAATTTAACCCAAGATGACTTCCCCCTGTCCTGCTGATAAAATGGGTCAGTAGTGATACTACAATACCTCATAGCTAACCTTGTCCTGCTGATAAGATGGGTCAGTAGTGATACTACAATACCTCATAGCTAACCTCGTCCTGCTGATAAGATGGGTCAGTAGTGATACTACAATACCTCATAGCTAACCTAAGAAGACTTTCAGTCCCACACACTAGCAGGGGAGTATTGAGTGCACACGCTACCTGCAAGGTTGTTGTTGAATATTTATGTTGTTGGCGCCTTTAAATCGTAATTCATGTTACTAACATTATGCGTTCCAGACACGTAATGTTCGCCATTACTATCCGTGAAAATATAACCAACCCTCCGGCTTCTAGTGGGCATTATGACGCAGGTTTAAAGTATAAGATTTGAAGTTATGGTCACGAGGTACTACTTTACGAGAGGCATAAATTTTAACAAATTGCATTGGTGCAATGAACACTCTGCTAATGGTTAGCACCAACCGTCACTGCTTTGCCTCCCCCCACACCCCCAGTTTTAATCAGTAAAGTTATAGCTTTGAATGATTTTGTAAAGAAGTCCCGGGATTACATTATAACATTAGCGGGGTACAAATGACTCTAAATCTTAGACCTTCTGAAAGAGACCAATATTTAACTTGTGTTTTTGGAGCTACATATTTACACGTCTTACAAAGTTAACGAACTTTGTTAACAACTATCTCGCGAATGATCAACTAATATGGTAAATTCAAACTAGTTTTATGATATCCACATTTTAACACAATGATTATCTCTTATCAGTGTTCAATCAACATGGTCAAGCCAAATCAGATCTCAGTATATAGTGCTGTTGTTCGATTTATCACATGAGTGGCCAATAAACACGGATATCCAATTTCACTTGGTTGTTTTGGGTTGAAACTTGATGGGTAAATTTATTACTCTATTATTTAAAACTTCAAGAAGTGCCCTTTTACCCTTACACTGTCGGACACATGCATGTCCTTCCCAAGTTTGGAATTTTATACAAGTGGAGAAAGGGTATTCACTCCTCATCCTTCCTAAAGTTTACCAATTTGAAGTTTCAGGTATCTGATGAAATATTTAAACTTGTCTTTTTGTTTTTTAATCTTTTCCGAAAACTGAGCCAGGCAATGGGAGAATCCTTTGTCTGTAAACGTCGCAGTGAAAGAATTAATACAAAAACAGTTTTCACATGGTTACTTTTTAAATTCTACTTTTCATTATATACCGTATTTTTGATATTTGAATCACCTAAAGGGCTTTTAAAGTATTTCATTCACTGTTGACGATAGTATCTCATCACTGTTTAAACTCGGTTGTCGAGAGTTTATAAAATAAAGTTTATAAATAATTTATAAGATGTTAGATAAGCTTTTTTTCTGAGATGTCTATGTAAAAAAAAACTGTGTTATTATAATTAAGGCCTCTTTTCTATTAAAATAAAAAGCTTGTACGTCTTCAATTTCGTGTTTTTAAATTATTAAACCTTTTTCTTAAGAGCTAAACATATAATAAAATTAATCAAACCCATATTAAAACACTTTTTATGAGCCCAAAAATACGTAATTACGAACTCTTGACGGTTTTAATGACATGCAATTTATAATAAACAGTTTTATATAATTCATATTGGTATTTGGTGAAAATCCTTATTTAAAGAAAACGATGAAATTCTCGGATATTGACTGACTCCTATATCATACTGGTACATCTTCTACTGATCTTTTGAATTAGTTCTATTTGTGTGCTGATAGACATGTGAAAGGTAAGTTTTGGCTGCCAGTGCTTCCTAGTCAACTGTAAAACAACCCATGACAGAACCAAAATATTGTAACGTAATGTAACAGATCTTCGTGCTACGCTGTATACGAGAAACCCACTTCTACCATGTACGAAGCAGCTAAATGATCAAGGTACGTGAATGAGAAATCTAACCAAATTCAAAAGGACTGGAACTAGACGTTCTACAAGAACTGCAAACACACTGACAAGGGAACTTTCTATATTGAGAGGTAACAACAGAAAATCAGCAAAAACAGCACTCTAGAAAAAAAAAGGAACTAATGTAGATTTTCGTCAGCTAGGTTAACAGTTTACTTGTCACAGATCTGAGCTCTCCGTCTTCAGAAAAAGTCTAGGGAATGTGAGAAGAAGAAAAACCCTTCAATATTGAATAAGTTTAGCTTCTGTTACAGCACTAAGAATAATTTGCAGGGGTAACAATAATAATACATAGATAAGAGCAAAGTATGAAAAACTCCTCCGAAACCGAACTTTCAAAACACCGAAAGAAAAAAAAACCTCTAGGAAACACATACAGCTGAGAAAATGTCAAGGATGAAACCCTAATTTTAAGTTATCCCGAAAAAAAATGAATTCATCAGAAGAAGACAAAATGGAATTAACATGATTAAATAGAAAGCTAGAGATGAAGATATAACAGTGACACATCAACAAAAAGAATAATGTAAGTGATAATTTTTAACGCGCCCATTGATGAGCTTCTGTAAGAATATGACGTTTATACAAAGAACAACGTAGGCGATAATTTCAAAGTGACGATTGACTAACTTCTGTAACAGTAAGACATTATTTAAAGAATGGACCACGCGAAAGGACGTAACTGTTTACAAAAACATTAAAATACGTAAAGTTTCATGTATTTTACCATAGAGATATATATTATTGTCTGGAAGGGTCATGCAGGTCCTTATTTTTTATTATTCTCAAATGTCGTACAAATTCGAGAAACTAAAACACAAAAAACCCATGAAATACAATTAATATATTTTTAGTGTTTCTATGAAATTTCCCACACATGCGCAAACACATAAAAAGTAACAGGAAAGGTTTGGATATTTCTATATAATTACGTGTGAACTACAACCAATATATATCATTTCCACACTACATCCAGAACCATTTAACATACAGTTCCTTATCTTACTCAAGTTAATAATGATTTTACATGAGTATGAAGAAAAAAACCCCTAACCAATATTATAACAACCAGCTTAGTATAACGGACATATCGTGTATGCCAGTATCTATTTATGTAATCAAAACTCCTGCGCCATCTATTGAATGGCACCACAAACAAAGATACATACATTTTTTCACACTTTGGGTTTTCAAGATTCAGAAAATTAGAAAAATAACTGTGGTATGTGCAACAACCATTTCTTTATAATAAAACACAATTTTAAATAAAATTACTCTCCTCACAACAAGAACACCACTTTCATTAGGACTGTACGTGAAGGTTTGATTATATCTTTATTGATGTAATTTTTAAATGTAGTACTAAAAACTATTATTTTTTTCAATATACGGTACCACTTTTAATATATAAAAACATCATAGTTTATGTTAGTAAAATTTATGAAAATTGTGAGCTCTGTACATTGAATCATTTTGACGCAATGAGTTGAGAGCACAATCCGAACACTTTTCCCGTGCAGAACTTCCCAGAAAAAAAACAATCCTTTTTTAGAAAATGTTAACTTTTTTCTAAATTTTTCAATGAGGTATGAAAACTACGATTAGTAATTACTAGCACAAAAAGGGTGGTGTTTCTTCTAGTAGAATTAAACAACGAAAGTAAATAAAAATGCTTTCCACACTTTTACTAAATGGAAATCAACTTTTAAATAGTTTGTTTATTATATACTCACAGTAATAAAAAATATTCACCTGTGCTTATGAAAAGGGTTTCGTGTATGTTTACTGGATTGAAAACAGAAGCTTGCGATTGGCTTTAAGTTCAAGTATTAGGATATACCCAATTATATTACATCTAACTAGGCTTAGTTTCCTACTTTTTGAATAGAATGCTGTTCAGCATAACGCTTCCATTTTGATTGAAATAAATACATATTATTCAGCTTTATCAGGGTTTTCAGTTTATTAATCTGCATATTACTGGAGTGTTTAAGTATTTAAAGAAGTTATAAAGCAAGTTGTTATTGAATGTACTTTTTACAATAACATTCATTCTGTGTGTAATGCAAACAGAAGTCACACCAAAAACATGTACGTATTTTCCTGAATTGAAATTGCCTATAATATACATATCAAATTGTCGTAAAAAGCTATATGACAGTAATTTTTAGCCGCGGCTCATTGAATGGCTTTGAAGTTTTTCTCAAGTACAAACTTTTAGCTCAGAGCCCCGTCATCTCTTAACCGATTTGAGATCTAATTACAGTTTTAAACTCATGAGGTCAAGCCTTTTCGGTTGATGTATTTGACCACGCCCAAGGTCTCATTGATGAATTTACTCTAATCCTGCCTAAAAGAATTTCAAGCTCCGGGTTCAGTGAGTTAAATTTGCATATACTTCTTACTTCTGTGTAATTAAATGTTATAACAAACACTTATTTAATATTTCTTGTCCACAACACGAGATGAATGGTTTAAATCCGCTAACACTTGATTTGTTGATACTGCTTCTGTAATTTAAGTTTTACACAAGTGTATTTCTCTCTCTTTACATTTTTAGTTTTTAAACCATACTTCTTTAACAACAAATTTTAATGTAATATAATTCTCAACTTGTGTAAGTAATGGTTCTTGGGGGCTTATAACCCTAAAATCGATGTTCTATACTCATGGTGGGTCCAGAGAAGAAAGCTCATTTTATAGCTCGGTGCTTACAAACAAAAACTTAAGTTACGAGATGTTTCTCTTTTCATATATTACATTAAACACCAAAATGTTTCTACTGCTAATGAAATACTTCACTTACCAAATTTTATGAATTTTATCGTAATAAAATATAATTTCTAATGGAATTTTACTTCAAAAAACTTAACTTTCACTCTCTAATCGTAATTAACATACTTTAGATAGTGTATAAATAAGAATGGTTAATTTCATTGATTTCTAGATTCTGTAAACCAACAGTAAGGTAGTGTAAGGTGCATGGTAATGAGTAACTGGCTTTTAAATTCTATAGCCAATGTTATTATCTCTTAATATAATGTGAAAAACCACTATGTAGATTTGTAACATTTGAAATTTTATGCATTGAAGACATGTGAGCACAGTGTACAGCCAACTGAAATTCAAATTATACTACAGCTTATCTGATCAGAAGGAAAAGCCCCATGCAATGCGTCATAAGTGGCAAATAAAATTATATATAAGGTTAACAAGCTCAGGAAAGCAGAATACTTAATTTTTCTGATTTAACACGGGCTCTTTGATTTACTTAGTGATAAAAAAAAAAGCTTCATTAAGAAAATGCTCAATTTTATTGTCAAATTAAACTTGTAAACTCCCTCAGTAGCACAGTGTTAAGTCTGCGGACTTATAATGCCAAAAATCTGGTTTCGATACCCGTAGTGGGTACAGTGTGTAGCTTTGTGCTTAACTAAACACACACATTCTTGCTCCCTAGTGGCAAAGCAGTATGTCTGTGAACATTCACCACTAGAAACCGGTGGTGGGCAGATCACAGAAAGCCATTTGCAATTAACTAAAAACAAACAAACAATCCCTTGTAAAAACACATATGACTCACAGTCACCAGTATAAACCCAGAACACCTCTGGTGGTAATTGTATAGACTAGAATTCACTTTGTGGTGGGTGGCATTAAAATAAGGCCGTGTAATCTTGTTGCATCTGAACTAAAATATCATCTACATCATGGAACTAGAAAATGTTTATAAAATTAAGCTTCAGTGTTTAAGAACCTGTTTATAAATCAAAATTAAGACTACATTAATGTCACGTAACTTGTTAAGACTTAAGTTACACTTACAGTAATGTTATAATAATGACAAATCTGTATTACTATAACTTACAAGTTAACTTTTAGATAGTCCTTAAAAGTGTGAATGGATGAATGTTAAAGAAACCATGAAGCAATGAAAGTTAAATGAAATTATGTGCTTACTATTTTAATCACAGCAGCGCAAATAACTTTAAAAAATGTGAAACTGTAGTTTATGTAAAGTAATCCAAAATATATGAAAATATTTGTTGATTATCATGTTATACTGATCATCTTACAGAATGTAATTTAGGCTGTAATACTATTGTGATCATTGTACTGAAATCTGTCATTAATTAAAATGAGTACCACAAACAACAGATACATTCAGCTACTGATACTATGTCCATTTTTTAAGTTATTAACCATTCAAGAAAACACAAATAAAAAAGCAGACAAATTTATTTTCATGAGAACAAAAATTATTTTGGTTTCTAAAAATGTAAATTTTTTAATTTAAACTTCTAAACAACAGAGAAAGAGTTGAAAACATCAACCTGATGTTTTTTAGCAATGAAAACTTTACCTGAACAGTGCTTGAAATAATGCACAAGACACACTGAAAAAAAACACAACATAAAAGTAAACAGTATACACTTATACATTCCCACTTTGTGTAATAACATTGCAAATCAGACATATCTTAAACAATAATCCTACATTTAAATAATAATTACTTCGTTAGAAATTTTAAAGTCCAATCTTCTGTAAAAATTACCAGCTTTATAGGCAAATTTGGAACAATTTTTTAAGGTAAACATTTTAGTACACATTTTACTAAAACACTAGTACTGTTGACACCAAGAATTTCTGATGCAAAGGAAAACTTTAATCTGTCAAAACACAACATTTCAACACTTAGTTTTTTACTCCCTACAACACTGAAGAGAAATAACAGAACTAGTTAAAAATTAAGTCAACTTTACCAGGTGACCTGCAAAGTCAGAAGCTTTAGCACATTTGTTTTTGAGGTTGTCAAAATTATTTAAATTAATTTCATAAACTCCAAGAAGCAATGAAACAAACATTATCACAGAAAACTGGTTTCTTTACCATCACACAAATCTCTATTTACCAAAGCATTCAAGTTGAATGATCTTGAGACAGAGGATGTTTAAGTTAAAGCATAACTTTTTATATTACTCGTTTTTCTTTAGTCTCACGTTTGATATTAGTAAACCTTTACAGTTGCAGGCTTTGTCTGTTATGTCATACATTAATGTAAGATTGATATAGAAATGCAATCTTTTCATGTGTGGAAGTTATAAAAACTTAACTTAGTTAAATCACAAGCAATTTGTTTAATAAAACTTGTTACTCAAAAACTAATTTGAAACTAAGTGCTCAGATAAAATACACACAAGTCAGTGTTATTAGTGTTAAGTTAATATTTTTCATGCATCTTTGGACAAAGGAACTAACACGTTCTTATGCAGTTTGATAGATCATAACTTGATAGTTGAATCAGTACATTTCTATAAATTGAACAACATATACAAACACAACTCACAATTGCTCAAATATTTGTATGTATATATATGTGTATGTGTGTGTATATATATATATATATATATATATATATATATATATATATGTACTGATTCATGAAAAATATACTTCCTATATGATAATAAAAAGATCTACCACATCACAAAAACTAAAGCCAAATCCATACAAAATCAAATTTAAAAACAATTGGTTCATTCCAAAGTAAATAATAATGCCAAGCATCAGTTTCACTAGAGTATGATAGGCCTCAGATCATCAAAATATGACCAAACTGGTGGAACATAAGCTAAGCTATCACAGGATCAGTTTCACTAGAATACGATAGCCTTCAGATCATCAAAATATGACCAAACTGGTGGAACAGTACTTATTCTAAAGTGGTTGCTTCTGATTAGAGGTTTTATGAGAAATATTGTCTATTTAGAATAAATATTTATTTCACTACTATATTTTAAAAAAGCAAGGTTTTGATTATTAAAAATGGAAAAAGTTATACCACCCATGTATTTCTATAAACTGCTGTGTACTGCACAGAAGACATAGCACACATCAAATTAATACTACTGATACCCATTTATACATACACACACACATATTGTTAATTGTTCAGAACATTACAAGATATATTAGTACATGTATCACACATAAAACCCATACATCAGATGTATATTGCTGTAAAATTCTTAATGTTACTAACCAATTTTTTTCCTAGCTTTTAAAGTATAATACCTGATAGAGTTTAAG
The DNA here is from genome assembly GCF_000517525.1 of Limulus polyphemus. NCBI lineage: Eukaryota > Metazoa > Arthropoda > Merostomata > Xiphosura > Limulidae > Limulus > Limulus polyphemus. The sequence continues at coordinate 79,852 of NW_013666669.1, read as the reverse complement.
ATCATACACAAGTTAAAGGATATTGTCATGAATAAGTATGTAACTTGCCATTAGTTTAAAAGCTCTACTAAAAATGGTTACAATGCAGTTACTATTCTGTGAACTTTTGTTATCCAAAATATGTTGCTGGTCTAAATCATATGGATGTTGGATGTGTATAAAACAAACTGTACTGCTTGTACATTCTTTCAGTTTCCTTGACTTCCAGTAGCTGAGTTCCTGTAAGAAGTGTAGTATCTTTCTCACTACCCAAACCAACATAAAATTTGCTGAAGTTCAGAACTTCTTCTTTAGCTTGTCTAAGTGACTTAAGAATTTTTTCAAACTCTGTACTAATTGTGTGGATTTGTTTCTTATGCTCATAGTAAAGATTGTTTCTTTGCTCATCTTGCCAACTTTCCAGTTCTGCAAGGTCCTTTTTCATGGACCAATAACTCTGTTGCATCAGTCGAGTCCTTTTCTTTGGATTATATCTTCTAAACTTAGCCATGTGAAAGCAGTGGGCATATGTAATCTCAGCATGCTTTAATTTGAATAAAGTTTTTAGAGTTTCTTGAGACTCTTTCATTACCACTTGCAGTTTTTGTTGGTGCTCAGTTAGTTGTTCATGGTATTTCTGTATCTTTTCATCAAAAATCTCAGTACAAGACTTATTTCTTGTGCAGAGTCGTTTATTTGGAGTAATAAAGACAATGTCATTACTACATACTCTTTTCTTACCTGACCTCACTGTTCTTGCCAGTTTAAATTTATTCTGAAGTCTTCTTTTCTGAAATAAATGAAATGTTAAGTTTCGGTTTGAATTAGGAACAGAAGTGTTCTTCCAAAGATTCCGGACAATTCTGTAGCACTGTTCATCAGTCTTAAGCTGTCTGATTTGGTCCCATTCTGGATTCTCAATGTCTTCATTTTCCTGAGAACTCTTATGTTTAAAAGGCATCACTGTAGATTCATAGTCAATATCTCCATTTAATGGTTTATTTGTTACCAGGAGACTGTTGTCTGTGCGAGGTTTGTTGAGATACGGAACATTACTAGTTGTCTGAACTAAGGTTTGAGTAACAACAGAATTTCCAATTCCTACCTGCTCACTAGCAACAAGCTTGTGGGCATTTCTAGCCTTTAGTAATGAATGTGGACACTCAGCCGGCAAAACAGAAACCATGTCTGATGCAGAGCCTCTTAAAACTGGACATCTTTCAAGAGAATCTTTGGATGTATCATGGGAAAAACTTGTGTCTTCAGAATAAGGTAATGGGTGTTCTAGTAACTCTTTCTCTTCATCAAGCACAGATATGATGATAATATCCTCTTCAACTTCTTTATCTGTTTCTTCCAAAAGTGACTCACTTCCTGACACACTACTTTGCCAGCCTACTAAATTCAACTCTGTAGATGGTTTCTTGTATTTTTTGTCATTTAAGTAGTGGCTCAACCAATCTTGAGAAATGTGATCTTCTTTTAAAAACACTTTACCTGAAGCAGTAAGTTCTGAAATATCACCAGGAGGTTTTAGTGAAATATTTATGTCTGAATTGATGGAATTTTTAATGTTGACATCAATATCAAGGTCCAAGTCTGAATCACATACATCAATTATAATACAGTCTTCTGCTGTATACTGCGAAGACAATTCTAGGATTTGGTTTCTTAGAATATTTTTTCTTTTGTCATGTTCAAACTCTACTGGTTTTAGCACCTTTGAGGTGTTGCTGAAACCAAGTGAACTGTTTAACCCTGAATTGTCTGAAGAAATAAAGTGTTTGTTATTACTGTCAGAGTTGCAGTAATTATATTGTTCAGAGTTATTGTAAGTATTATTAGAATTATCCAATGGTGATGCTAATCTGCAACTTCTATAAGAATCATTGTTAGCAGTATTCAATGATGAGCTTAATTTACAAGCATCACTGTTAGCAGTATTCAATGATGAGACTAATTTACAAGCATCACTGTTAGCAGTATTCAATGATGAGACTAATTTACAAGCATCACTGTTAGCAGTATTCAATGATGAGACTAATTTACAAGCATCACTGTTAGCAGTATCCAATGATGAGGCTAATTTACGAGAGTTGTTGTAGGAAGTGCCTAAAGGTGATACAACAGATGTACTGCTATGCCTATTTAATTGTAATCCTGAGAAATGCATGTTACTAGAATCATGGATAATGCAACATAATCCTTTCTTCATTTTAAAATCAGTTGGTAACTTTAATCCATCTTTCACATCAGAGTCATCAGCTATACTATCTGTAGTTGAGTTGGGTTTACTTTTTCTATGATCCCCACAGTTAATGGCATTCAGCTGTGATTTCAAATTGTTATTCTTCATGTTGGAACAGCTGCTTACTGATTATTCTAGTCCAATATTTACAAAATTACAGCTGGTTTTTGTGCTAGAAGTTAGCTATGACTCGGCTTGGTTTTTAGAATTTGTGTGCACATTGCAAGATAAGGGCTGTAATCTAATTTTTACCTCACAGTTGTTATATACTAGCAAATTCTTGTTCAAACCCCCTGGTGGATTTTCCAGGCCACTTCTTATATTACAACTGCTGGAGATATTCTCTAAAAATGTTATATTTCTACATCACAACTACATATATGACCATACATATCAATCAGTTATGGTTATTTGAATCAACCTAAGTTTTCTAACTCATAGTCTATATATCTTGACACATAGTTGTAGCTTGTCAAATAATAAAGTGAAAAGTTGGTTGAACATTTTCTTAATAAACTAATTGTATCAAAAGCTGACTGCACCATCCCTTTAACATCAAAATACAAAACAAGTCAAATATTCAGTCACAACATAAGAACAACTAGGTTGTATTTATAGACCTTTGTTATTTTTATATAATAATAATTATAAAATGAATACATAGCCTAAATATGTCGTGTCATCTTCAGATTTTCAACTGTTCTGGTTGTTTTATAAAAATATCATGTTCACCAGCATTTTCAACGCACTTAAAGCCACCTAAAAGTAAACAAGAAAAAATATACATAGTTGAGTAAAGCGTATTTTAAATGAAACAAAAACAATGCCATTTTATGAATTTCATTACTTTTGACACCTTAAGTACCAGACAGATAAAAAGTACTAATTAAACAGACAAGTAGAAAGCGTGGCACCAAATTGGTTTGTCAAGCAGGCAGTGTTCAATGCTGAAGTTACTTAACCATTTTTATTGTACCTGAACATTTTCACTGTAATAAGCTCTAAGTACTAAACAATGCTATCTTTGAAACTGATCAAATGTGGTTCATATATTTGTTTTGAATACCTTGGTGCATTTAAAGTTTTATCTCTCTACTGTATACTGTTGCTATAAGGCAACAGAAATTCCGGCACTGTAGACAATTTTCCTTAGGAAAATCGGCAGTGAAAGTGTTGAGGAAGAAAATGGTCACAGCTTGACTAATATTTCCTGACTTAGATTTTTACAAAAAGTGTTAATGTACATATTTAAATTCTATAAGCAAATGTATGAGACAATGAATATATTTTTTGTATTAACTTCCCAGAAGATCTGTTGCAGTTTAGGACTACTCAACAGGCAGATGAAAAACAAAGCACATCTGGAATCTGAATTTTGGAATGACACTCACACAGATTGTAAATTTTATTAGTATATTTTTACACCTATTGACTCACATATAGAACTTGGAACAAAAATCACACCCATTTTCTTTTACACTTGACATCTTCAAGGACATCAGATGTGAATTCTGAAGCACAAAAGCCCACAATTATAAGAATATTAATCTCACTTACTCTGGAAGTAAAGCACTAATTATTTTTTCTTACAAAGTAAAAGCGATATTTTGTGTTAGGATTCCAGAGTTATGGTGCTGATGTTATTTAATAAGTTGCAAAGTTTCCTTCCCTTTTTCCTAGTTATATGGTTTTGTACTACTAAAATTTCTATGTAACCAGCACTTTCAGAAGGTAACTTTCTTTTTCCGAGGCAAATTGGTAAAAAAAAAAAATAGAAATGAAAGTTGATTATCTTCAGTGGTGTTGTGTCTGTGGTAGATCACGTAATGAAATGACAACAATAATAAAAATAAATATTGTTAATAAATATAACAATAAATATTGTTATTAAAAATAAATAAATCACAACAATAAATGTATGTTTTAAGTACAAAGTTTCATATTTTTGGTGTACTACCCATATTTTACTTTCAGTTCATTTCTGCTTAGATTAATAATATGTATATAGATATATCAACACCTACCAATTACATAAGTTGTTCTTTTCACCTTGGCTTCAGTCCAGATGGTTTGGTTATTCAATTGTGGATCCATGACAGCTTTCACTGTAGTTCATGTTCACAATTTTCAAATCAAAATACCATAAGTAATGCATTAAAACACCCAACTGTCAGATAGTGCTTATAATTTGTATGAAACCTTAGTCAATTTCCTGCAAACAAAACAACAATTAGCAATAGAATATTTCAAGTCTTTTTTTTGGAGGGGCACATGATGGCAAATGTACCACTTTTTTCCTTTAGGCGACCAGGAATTTTTGAATGGTTTTCTTTGTTGAATCATTAGACTAATGACAGTCAATCAAAACAGCAAGAAATTAAATTAAACTTTCAAAAGAAATCTTCTTAGGGTAACCACATATTGGTTTAATACAGTAGGATCTAAAACAAGTGACAGGTTTAAAAACATTATATATCAAAAAAAGAGAAATAATATTTTTTCTTCCCCCATAAACAGTAGTGAGAAATGCCTATCAAGACTTTCTCCCACTTTGACCTTTATGCCATATGTAAATGTACAATATCCCCCATAAACAGTAGTGAGAAATGCCTATCAATACTTTCTCCCACTTTGACCTTTATGCCATATGTAAATGTACAATATAATGGACATGAATTTCACAATATATAATAGTCTTATGAGCCCTTGTGCTTTAACTTTACACACACACTGTTTAGTACTGTTGTTGGACTCAGTAGCTATAGTCTAACTAGAAGTACAATGTTAATAATAATATCCTACATAACATTTGTCAAGTTTTATCACTTTTGAGATCCATGGCCTTAAGTTTGTCTGCCATTCTAATCAGTATTTATTTTAATATTAAGTAATTACCCTCCCCACACCCTTTTTTTAAAGAAATAATTGATTCACCCTCCTAAGTATTTCCCACCTCTCCCATTACTGATGGCAACTCATTACAAAAGTTAATTACCCAGTTAGGACTTAAGCTTCTGTCCTCTAATCCTAGTCTTTAGAACAATTCAGAGGCTTTTAATATTGGATAATTTTGTAAAGTTCAGTAAGATCACCTCTTACCCTTTTTTTCTCAGGAGAACAAGTCAAAATAACTTATTCCTTCAAGATAACCTTTCAATCGACAGAATCATCTTAGTAGTCCTCCTCAGTAAGTCAGTATCCTTTCATAGATAATGTACAGTATTCCAAGTGAATTTGTGAAGATACATGTAGGTCTCTCTTTTTGACTTGTAGTTAATATGTATACAAATGAATTCTTTCATTCAGTCACTGCAGAGCAGATTCCCATCTATGCTGTAATCCCAATTATAACCCAAATGGTTTATTTTACACTTACTGTAATTAGAGATCATTTGCCAACTATTTGAACAACTTACCAATTGATCCAAATCCTTCTGTAGAGCGTGAAATACCCAAGAGTTTAACGTCATCATCAAAACTTTATGAATTTACTAACTGTGCCCCTATCAATAAGTTAACACACATAAAAAAGCCAAAGAGGTACACCATTAGTGACAGAGGATCAATATGATTGGACTCTATTAATAAACTTTTTTCTTCCTTTCTCTTCTTCACCCACCCATCAATCCACTTAACTAGTCTTTTTCCCAACCACCACTAGAGTACTTTTCTTAGCTAATCCTTTGTGTGATACCTTATCAAAATCCTTTTGAAAATTTAAGAACACCAACTGCACACCCTTTTCAACCATCCAGATAACACGTAACATCTTCATAAAAGTTAGATTAATAAGGCAAGCTTATCTTTTAGCGTATCCATGCTGGCTCTCTCTTATGACATTTCATTTCAGTTCCAATATCCCACAGAATGTCGAGTGTCAGGATTACTGCAAACTTCCTTTCTTGTAGAAACAGAAGAAAATTAAATATTGAAAAGCTCAACCATCTTATAGTCTTCATTTTATTAGTCACCCTTTAAGAACCAAATCTGCAATGTAATATTTCACTCACTTTTAACATACTTAAAAAAATCCATTGATGTTAGTTTTTGTCATTATTAGCCAACTATTTCTCAGAACCCTTTTTTGTTTCTTAATTTGTTTTAACCAAATGCCCAGATATCTTATATATCTTTGCAAGTCTTTCATTCTATATATATATCAGTTCAAACTTCTTAAATTTAGGATATTTAACCTTGATTATCAACTTTGTCTTTAGTAAGCTAATTAGATCAGATTTTCCCTGTTAATGTTATTATGAAACTTTTTTAAATTGAAAACAATTTTTTTTTCTAAAATTTCCCAAAATTGTCCCACATCAACTATTAACCCACTTTTCACTAATGAAACATTGTAAATCTTGTCTTATGGCTTCAAAACTGGTTTTCTGAAAAGTAAAATTTCTCTCAATCTCTACAAGTAGCAAAACATAAAAATCTAAAGATCACTCTTTTTCCACTTCAACTCTTGTATCCATATCCTCATTAATGGTTAATAATAAATCTAAAATGGCTCTCTCTAATTGGTTCCCTCATCATGTGATGAAGAAAGCCATTCTGAATTTTCTCTTCCTCACTACTTCACTCCATACAATCCCAAACAATATGTCTAACATTATTGGAACCCATAATTATTGCATCAGTATCCTTATTGGTAGCCCTGATCTCTTTACACAATTTCCTATTGACATTTATAATTATCAATTAGAAACTCTCTACTCTTCAATACCCTGAGTGTAACTCGCATAGATTAAAGCTTTTCACATCCAATTTTATGTATTCAGTCCAATAGGCTGCAACTCGTCCCATACATAAATAGTCATTCCACTCCCTCTTGTAGAAAGTTTATCACTGTTAAATAGCCTTATAACTTGAAACTTCAAAACAATTTCTATTATCAATGTTCTCCAAATCTAACCAAGTATTGGTAATTCCCATTATATTATAGTCTTCCATTTCAACTTGAGCCCTTAACTAGTCTGTTTCTAATATTTCTAACATTAGACTAACAGCATATGAACTTATAAATTAACATATTAAGTTTATACTTATCTTTAAAAATATTTGTGTTCTAAATCTTCTTTTTAGTTTACTATCTTTTATTTGTCTTAGCAGTTTGATTACCAAACTATCTTGCTACTAAATTCAGTTTAAACTATCTTAAATGAAATTCTTCCCAAAATTTCTTGTTAACTAGTATAACTTCTAAGTAAATGGATATCACATAATCCATCCTTACTTTGAAAACTGCCCCACAAGCCCACTTAATGCTTTATGCATATCATTGACAATCTTTCATTTACACCTTATATCCTGCTAACTAATTCATTTCCGTACCTAGCCTGAAGGTACATTGTCAAAAGGGCAACGTCTCTTTCTATCTCTAACATCAGAAGAAACTCTGTACTCTTCCATATTACAATTCCCTATATACTTCATTAGAATAATAAAACAAAACAAAAAACAGCATAAGCCTTGGTGACAGTAACAAAACTGTTGATATACTCCAAATGTTCTGCACTTTGACTCCTAGGAAACAAATTCTAGTTCTAGTCTTCCTATGTTCTCCACTACAAACATTTTTATTAGTATATTTCATTAGAGTCCCATAAATATCTTGACCATCTCCTTCCTCATTGAAAACAGCCAAAGGTTCAAATTTATTAGACTAGCATCAAAATGTTAACTAAGCCTGATACTACAACTCTAATACATTTTTTATTATGATGCATTCTTGTAAAGCCCATGCTCATTTTCACCTTCACCCACAACACTTATTTTTTCCTCTCTTGCTTCTTTTAACTTCTGCTCCTAAATCCTGAACAGGTACTCTTCCCCCCCCAATATTTAAAATCGAACAGAACAATCTACCCCAAGCTACTTCTAAAGTTCTATTTCTAACTTATCCTCAAGCAAGCAAGTTATACAAGTGTATCTTTCTAAACTTCCTGAAAATTGCAATTAAGCAGTCCAGATTTCTTAAACATAATCCAATCCTTACACCTAAAAGTTACATAACACCTATCTCTGCACAACCTGGGGCTCTAGCCATAAGCTTATTTAGTTTTGCTAGCTAGTGTAAGACATTAAGCCTGTATTACTATTAGTAATACCAATTTAGCTATCCAGTATTTGCAGATTTAACTAAAATTAAGCTATTTCACAATTTATAAATTAAACTTTAGTTAAATATTAACACTTAAAATTAAATCCTTATTAATTGATTAAGCTACTAAATAGTTTGCTAGAATTTGTGAAATATCTTTAATTACTTCTAATACTAATACCAATACTAACAGTTGTTAAGATTAAAAATTAAATGTTATCACACACATGCAAAAAATGTTTGTTTTATTACGAGGATATTATCATGATTCAGTAATATATTAAAATTGAGAGTTATTAATATTATATTTAGCATAAGTAGTTAAATTTTACATTTTTATGAAATCTGACGATTGAAATTTATTATAAATATAATTTATATTTTGATTTCTGCACTTCAGACTCAGTTTAGAAATTAGATTATATTCTAAGAATTTATGAGTCAAATCAAAGCAAAATATGTTCACCATACTATATCTGCCATATTATACTGATATATCGATGATAGCTTAACTTAATTCTGACATATGTACTGTAACTGTAAATTGTAGTGCAGGGAGTACATAATTAAGTAACGTAACTCACAACCAGCACATGTATGATGTAATCAACTAAACCTATTTTTTAAATTGTGCGCTCAGGTATATTATTTGTATGAACGCCATCTATAAAGATGATTATAATTTTCGTATTATTAGTAGATTACACAACGGTGATCACAGAATAGATGATTGACAACCATGTCACAAAAGCATTCAAAGAATGGATAGAGAAAGATATGCAGCTGTATTACAGTTTGGTATAATGACTTCGGATTCTCCTGTATGTTAAAACTTCTTTCCAAAACTGATTACTTCCTGAATAGAAAAGTTAGGGTGTATGAACGATTAAGTATGTATACTGCGTCGCGAAAAGCTCAAAGATTCGGGGCTCGGGCCCATAGGCACGGGAATTTTCGGCGTTTCAGTATGATATCCATCATGGTTTTCTATTCTGATTTTTCAAGACACCAACTGAAGATTCGGGGCATTGTCAAGTAGAATCAGGACATGGGTCTCGTGTGCAAGTGCCTAGCGACGCCTCTGCTGCCAGAACGTTGAATATTTTGATAACTGATAAAGAAGAATGATAAATACAGCAACAAAAGAGATAAATACAAAATTTGCTAGACGTTTCAACAGTCACCGGTCATACTTTTATCCTTTTTTGTTTTAATTTTTTTATTCATAACTCTAAAGAAAAGCTGTTATATTTTTCCTTACTTCAAATAGCGTCCCCAGCGGGTCAACGGTAAGTTTACGGACTTATAACGCTAAAAGCCGAGGTTCAATTCTCCGTATTAGGCAGAGTGTAAATGGCCCTTTGTGTTGCTCTGCACTAAAAACAACAACAATTTTCAGTAACTCGAATAATTTAAAACCCTCTATCTCCCCAAGCTCAATTTTGGGTTAACATAGCGATCGGAGATAGGTGGAATATATTAGCTGAACTATTTGGGATATACTTTGGAATCATTTCCAAAGTCCTGATGAAAAAGTTCAGAACCTCGTAGCAACTTAGGGAATGTTTTTTTTTTATCAAATAACACATTTCAGAAATTAATAACTAAAATATATGGCCTTTTGATTGATTAGATTATAAGCTGTTACTTTCTGATTTACTTATATTTGCTTCAAATTTGTTCTTAGTATAATATTTATGCTCCTTATAGAAAAATAAATTTTGAGTATGCTCTAACTGTTACACGGTGATTTTTTTTTTACATTAGTGTTGTTCAAAGTTTTCTCGCTACATTTTTGCTCAAACAATGTGTTCTCACCACAGACGTAATTATGTCCGGCCCATTCGTAGAAATGTCATGACCTTTGTCGGTTATTCTTCTGCTTTTGAACTGTAGCTGTTTGTTTGTGAATGGAACTCCTGGAGAAGGTTTCAAAACCAAATGTGGAGCCTGTGAAATAATTTTACAAACCTCTATGGAGATCTGACTAAACATTAGAAAGAAATAGGCCTAAAATGTGTAATAAAAAATCATGTAAACTACGAATCTTTCCCCTCCCCATATTCCTATTAATTTGTTCACTTCTGGTTCAAAATTAGTGGCGTGTGAAAATAACATTTCAGACTTATTAAATGAAATAATCCCCATTCTTATCAATGATGCTTTTCCATTTTACAATCAGGTTGTTAATGCCCTGATTAAAGAAATCATTTGGCTTTAAAGCAAAA